>NW_004797631.1:702625-704160 GCF_000002075.1 Aplysia californica | reverse complement strand
CCCCCCCCTCCCCAATAAAATAAAATCCTCGGGCAAACCTTTAGGATGACAGTGGGGATATCCCGTTTGAGAGCGGATTCCCAGTTCTCCAGAGTTCCTGCTCCTCCTTCGAACACCAGCAGACAGACCGGAACTTTGAACTTCTCTGGGGACCAACAATAACACACTTGTTACAGTATCTCTAATCGGAGACGTCTCCGGCGGAGATAGACCAATCAAGATGCTTTATGTCTCTGGATCAAGTAAAAAAAATTCGGGGGTTTGGGGGGGGGGGAGGGGTGGGTTGAGTTGAAGTGGGGTGACATAAGATGAGATAAGATGAGATCAGAAGACCCACAATAATTTGATATTTTGTAGTTAGGTTTGAAAATTAAATAATTTTTATTTGCGACAGTTTTAGTATCTAGATGTGTGATCTGCAGTAAAAAAAAAATCGCAGTTTGACCCCCAAAGCAGTGCAACTGTGTACAGTGTGCAGGAGTACGTTTCCGAATAGTTCCTGAGTGCTAGCCGGCGACGTCTCCGAATATCTTCTTACCACATTGTCAGTCTCAAGAAGGCTGAAGAACGGTAATTTCCCCTAACAAAACTCACAAGATCAACGACAGAATCCTTGATTTTATAAAGGCCAATTTACGGGGAAATTGTAAATACAGTTATTTTGATTTAAGCAGGTTATCATTTTAGATTGTTATTTTACCTAAAGTTTTTAACAATTTAAAATCTGATCGTTGACCTGAGCCAAGCCGTGCAGTAACCTGTTGTGAATGCAACCAACTTGTGTTTCGCGCACTCATAATTAATATGACCGTAAGCAGTTGCAAGCGCCGTAAAACTCTTGCTAAAATAAACAACAAACACGCAAGTCCACCTAAAGATGGTACTTCTCCAGACAAGACCCATCAAACACTTCACTTCTAAGGAGAAAAACATACTTTGTTCCAAAAGAAAAGCGCCAGATGTCACGACAGGGTGGCATCAGGTGCTCATCAATGTTACGGTAGAGGGAGTCATTGGTGTTACCTTAATGCCTGTTCATTTGTCTTTCTTGCTTCAGATGAAAACAAATTCATCTATCTTGAAAAGAAATCAAGACATTTGAGACTAAGGAAGTTGGTGATCATCGCCTCTTGAATAGGAGTCAAACTGAACGAGTTTGGGAGGGGTGGGGGGGGGCGCCAAGTGTCGGGGTAAAGTTAACGAAAAAATGGCCGCCAAAGCTGGTGACTTCAAGAGCTTCAGTGTCCTATGACTCTGAAAAAAAAATTTGTGTATGCTTTTGATCAAAGTTTGTCAATGAAATCCACACCGAAATAATACTTCTAAATGGACGGGAGACGTGCTGACTCTCGACTTTTATTTTAGATTTTGTTTCTCACCAAAAGCAAGACAAACCAAGAAGCTTCAAGGTTAGACCAATAATCCTACACCTACCCAAATTTTGACGAGCACCTGATTTCATTGTGTCGTGACATATACAGACACACATGTGCGTGCACAGAGAGAGAGAGAGAGAGAGAGAGAGAGAGAGAGAG
>NW_004797631.1:698799-702142 GCF_000002075.1 Aplysia californica | reverse complement strand
GTGGGGTGGGTGAGTTAATTTGGGGTGAGGTGGGGTTGGGTGGGGTGAGGTGAGGTGGGGTGAGGTGAGATGATGGAGAGGGTAGGGTGAGGAGTGGGTGGGGGTGGATTGGGTTGAAGTGGGGTGACATAAGATGAGATAAGATGAGATAAGATATTAAACTGTCTCTGCGGGAAGTTTTCTGTGGTTGTTCATGAATGGTAAATACACATGCAGATAATTTATACTAACTTAAAATTTGATTATAGAGCCAAAGTCACACCGGTCTAAAAATAGAATTCTTAACACTGGTGTCTGTGGTGTCGCACACAGGGCACCCAAATTCAATCCCTGAGAGGGGAGAATTTTGTTTTGAGTATTTCTGTCTTTCTGTTAGGATGTTTTGGCAACATATTGTTACGTTAAATTTCCAAAGTTTGGTCTGATAATTTGGCTGTAACACCAAGTACTCTGACTATAAAGGGAGAGGTAGGCCACGCAAAAGATGGGTTGAGGGAGTCAAGGTAACCCTTAGAAATTATAATCTGGCCTACTGCAGAAAACTGCATTTCCCCTTTGTGTTTAATGGCAACAGAGGATAAAAAAGTAAAGGTAAGTAAAGTTTTGGTCGTTTTCAGTTACTAAGACCATGAGGTCAGAAACCAAATGTTCCCTCTTTTCTATCAAAATCATAAGGTTATTCGCAGTCGCTATCAAAATATCCAAAGAATTGTTTGACATGTTGAGAAGCTCAAAATGTTTCATGTCAAATTTCTCAAAACTAGGTACTCCTCAGAGAGAACTTTGTAATTCTGCGGTAGCGGTGTATCAAGCATATTATGGACACTCAGTGACACACACTGTGGCACATATGTTGGTGGACCCACAATGACACACTCAGTGGCATACTCAGTGACAAATATGTCGGTGGACACACAAGGACACACTCAGTGACACATATGTCGGTGGACACTCAGTGACACACTCAGTGACACATAATATGTCGGTGGACACACAATGACACACTCAGTGACACATATGTCGGTGGACACAAAATGACACACTCAGTGACACATATGTCGGTGGACACACAATGACACACTCAGTGGCATACTCAGTGACACATATGTCGGTGGACAATCAATGGCACACTCAGTGACACATATGTCGGTGGACACACAATGACACACTCAGTGGCATACTCAGTGACACATATGTCTGTGGACACACAAGGACACACTCAGTGACACATATGTCGGTGGACACTCAGTGACACACTCAGTGACACATATGTCGGTAGACACACAATGACACACTCAGTGACACATATGTCGGTGGACACTCAGTGACACATATGTCGGTGGACACACAATGACACATATGTCGATGGACACACAATGACACACTCAGTAACACATATGTCGGTGGACACACAATGACACACTCAGTGACACATATGTCGGTGGACACACAGTGACACATATGTCGCTGGACACTTGGTGACACACTCAGTGACACATAATATGTCGGTAGACACACAATGACACATAATATGTCGGTGGACACTCAGCGACACACTCAGTGACACATATGTCAGTGGACACACAATGACACATAATATGGCGGTGGACACTCAGTGACACACTCAGTGACACATATGTCGATGGACACACAGTGACACATAATATGTCGGGGGACACTTAGTGACACATGTCATAATGCACTCATTCTCTCCAGGGACAACTGGTCGTTGAATCAATAACGTCAGAGAAAGTCTTTCACACACTGGATACCAAAACAAGTTGATTGTGTTTTGATGATGATGATGATGATGATGATGATGATGATGATGATGATGATGAGGATGATGAGGATGATGAGGATGATGATGATGATGATGATGAGGATGATGAGGATGATGAGGATGATGAGGATGATGATGATGGTTTTCCTTTCATAATCACCTGTCGATGAAACGGCGTTAATGAGACCTTTCTGGAACTTGGCCCTGAGCCCTGAGCTCACTTGGAAAGCTTTGGCGCCGCCTGTGACGGAGATGAGCAGGTTTGGTTTGGGCAAACCCCACTGCGTGGTGAGCAGTTCCAGGACTGTCTCCATGGGAGTGTCAACCGCCAGCCGCACGTACTGGACAAGGGAGAGTGGTGGGAAGGCCGTTACATATGTACGTTCCAATATGGTGGTTTAAACCGAAGTGGGAACCGGCGTTGAAACCGTCGCGGAAAACCGCTGTTCGACGGGTCAGCGCGCCATCCCAATCACGTGCGGTTTAACCACAACTCAAAATCAAATTTTAAAATGGCGGAGTGTACTGAACCCCTTCACTGAATGTATTATTATGTGGGAATTTTACAAATCTCTTTAATTAGTGAAAAAAACACAAATCAAATTCTGCTCGAATCTTGCCTTAAAATTGGGTTGCTCGTTTAAAAAATGTAATCAGATTTTTTTATGGGTGGTAAATCATTTTGAAGATATTGGCAGTGACAAGATAAGCCGGTTAAGCCTGTGATCGCCACAAAGGCTGTCGTCGACGGAACATACTGAACTGTAGTCAGAAAATCCAAAAATGTTGAAACCATCAGTTCGGCCTCCCGTTTAACTTTTTACTAGCAGTTTTTCATCCACATCTGCGGTTCTGCCGCCAAGTTTGCCTTTCCATTCAGAACCGGCAGTTTGGAACGTAAATGTGTAGCCGCCTTGAGAGTGAGTAAAGAGAAGCACATTGGCAGATTTACTGTACAAGACGAGCTAGTAAAAGTCATTTTGGTAAAATGTCCGTATACAGAACGGGTCTCATGTAGGATAACCTTGATCTTGAAACATTGCGAAGCACCAACTTTTTTTCTCTTTTTTTTTCACAAATAAATTCTAAAAAACACAGAAGATTTTAATGAATAAAGTAAATGAAAAAAGAAAATAACATTTGTATAGTGAAGGGAAGAAGCAAGGCAGACAGACAGACAGACAGACAGAAGCAACACAGAGTGTTTCAGCCCACCTACCCATCACAGTACAGAGTATCAGCCCCGTCCACCTATCCCTCACAACAACAACAACAACAACACTACCACCACAGCATTACCACCAAAAAAAAATAACACCACCACCCTCACCATCACCACCACCATCACCATCCCCACCACCAACAACAACAAAACCACCACAACCACCACCACCACCACTACCACCACTACCACCACTACCACCACGACATCGCCAGCACTACCACCACCACCACCACACCACCACCAACAAAACACCACCATTAACAGTAACTCTACCACCTCCACCAACAACAACAAAAATACTACCACCCCCACCACCAACAACAACAACACTACCA
>NW_004797631.1:688121-698474 GCF_000002075.1 Aplysia californica | reverse complement strand
AAGAAGAAGAAGAAGAAGAAGAAGAAGAAGAAGAAGAAGAAGAAGAAGAAGAAATTTCAAAATTAATTTCTGCCAAACTGAAAGTGCTTAATGTGTCTTGCACCCTCATAATTATGACATGTAGAGGGAACAGATTCAACCAAAAGTAGTTTGTTTGACATAATATTCATAAAAAATACTTGTTTACGAAAACAGGTGTGACTTTTATTAAAACCACCTATAAACATAAAACGCACCATTTTAAAATATCTTGCAAGGAGAGTCATGGGATTATTGGTTTGTTTTTTCCCTTCCTTTTCTTTTTAAAATCTAATCTTTCCATCCCTGCGACATTTACACAATATTTCTTTTCTCTGACAGTTCTTTTTAATTATAAAATTCTTGAATTTCGAGAATCTGGGAAGTGTCGCTGTCTCAAAATAACCACTCGGTAGGCTACGTGATCGCAAATAGTGTGTTGTAGTGTCCGTAAACAGTGTGTTGTATTGCAGTACCGTAAATAGTGTCTTGTATAGTAGTTACCATAAATAGTGTATTGTTGAGACCGTAAATAGTGTATTGTAGTGACCGTAAATAGTGTATTGTAGCAACCGTAAATGCTGTGTAGTATTGTAGTCAAAGTGAAACGTTTATTGTAGTTACTACCGTAAATAGTGTATTGTAGTGACCATAAATAGTGTATTATAGTGACCGTTAATAGTGTATTGTTTTGTAGTTACCGTAAATAGTGTATTGTAGTGACCGTAAATAGTGTATTGTAGTGATCGTAAATAGTGTATTGTAGGGATCGTAAATGGTGTATTGCAGAGACCATAAATGGTGTATTGTAGTGACCGTAAATGGCGTATTGTAGTTACCATAAATAGTGTATTGTAGTTACCGTAAATGGTGTGCTGTATTGTATTGACCGTAAATGGTGTATTGTAGTTACCATAAATAGTGTATTGTAGTGACCGTAAATGGTGTGCTGTATTGTATTGACCGTAAATGTTGTATTGTAGTGATTGTATTGTAGTGACCGTAAACAGTGTCTTGTTTTGTAGTTACCGTAAATATTGTATTGTAGAGACTATAAATGTTGTATTGTATTGTAGTTACCGTAAATAGTGTATTGTAGTGGCCATAATTAGTGTGTTGTATTGCATTGGTCGTAAATAGTGTGTTGTAGCGATCTTGTGTATGCATCCAAAAGAGGACGTTTCGTACTGGGCCCAAATAGAGACACTTTTATTACTGGATCATTTTTAACGGTTGTTTTTAGATGGTCGCTGGCTTACAGGATTGCCACACAATGTTATGTGAGCATTGGAAAATCAATAATTATGGTGCGGTCAAAAAATTCGTGGCGCAGCTTATTATCAAATATTTCCTCAACTATCGAGCATAGGTTCTCCAGCTTTTGCACAACGACTTGTATCAACAGGTCTTAACAGAACAATATGGTCACTTTTAAGGACAAGCGGGCTAACCCAGATTTCGGGGGCTTCCAGAAATCTTGACCTACACTAAAAAGTGGGCGTGCCCTTCCTATTGGAGAAGTTTGGTTTCATTGGTGTGTACATGTGTTTGGCTATAGAGAAAACTTTCCTTTTCTTTTAAAGAAACTGAACAAGGGGCAAAAACTTTACCTTCAATTTTCTCAAAACAGCACTTTTCGGGATAGTATATTTTTGTAAATACCTCTAAGCTGTTTTCTAGAAAATTCATTGATAAATACTTTTTTGAAATCCAAGTTGGTGGTTTCTACAAATTTTAAAACGGTTTACAGATGGGGCAATATTGCTTTTTATAAATACAAGTCAGTCATATTTTTTCTAATAACGATATTAAACTTATAAACGCATGTTTTGAGAACCTTTTGTGCAAAAAATGTGTTCATTATAAATTCTAAACTTAATTTCTTGTAACAAGTTTTGCCACTAAAAAGGGTCACTGGTGGGCTGCGACGTATGACAAATGCGTGTGAGAAGCGAGAGGGCCTGTGAACAATCCCATTTTCCACTTGACCGAGATTTATAGCTTTTTTAAATATAAATTTATGAAGAAAAGATTTTTAATCTAGCCTCCTTAGTTGTGGGAAAATATGACAAATTGATACAAACTGCTGTGCAAAGTATGAGTGAAAGGGATTCACTCGTTAAAGAGAAAATTTTTAAGGAAATTTTGGATATTAAAATAAGGGTATATTAATTAGTCTCTCGAAGTCCAACCCCTCGTCCACGCCGTGGGAGATGGAAACAGGACAAAGTAGGGGATAGCTGGGTCTGGGTGAAGTACGGTGTGACTATGTCACTGAGGCGTTACACTAGCCGTGAAGGCCGACCCGGTGTCACAGGATATTTCGGAACCTGACGAATGGGAACCATTCTGATTCATCCTGGCCCTGGTGGTAGGATTTTTGGGAACCATTCTGATTAATCCTGATTGTAGTGGCAGGATATTTGGGAACCACCAGGATATTTCGGAACCGACTAGAAAGTCATTAGCCCACATGAATTTTTTACTTTATGACTTTATAATTCTACCTAAAATAAGTTTGCATAGTTTTGCACTTTAATTATGTTAGGAAGTAAAAAACGTTTATGAAGAATACAAAGGAAGTGCTTTGATTTCTTTTCTCTTTTTCTTTTTTTTAAACTTTTATTTTTATACTTTTGAAATTTTGAAATGTGTACTGGAAAGTTACATTGCCAAGTTTTTTGTTGAAGCCTGTGACCCAAATGTACACATATAAAGCTGCCAAGGATTGTGTCATTTTGTTCTCTAGTTCTATGTTTTCACGTAGTATTTCAATAATGTAATGATTGTGGGTTTGAAAGTTGCCAATAAAAATGTTTAATTTAATTAATTTGTCTGTTTCCTTTGATTGTGAAGTGTGAGACACTGCGTATCACACAGGGATGACGGTGGTTCCGAAATATCCTGGAGGTTCCCAAATATCCTGCCGCCAGGTGCAGGATAAATGGGAATGGTTCCGAAATATCTTAGGATTTTTGGGAACCAGTTCCGATTTAACCTGGTTCCAAAATATTCTACGACACCGGGTCACCCCGAAACGTTGCTGGCCAACGGGACTCTGGTGAAACTGCGACTGGCTTAGCTGGCCGGCAGTGGATGTTAATATTGCTCAAGAAAATATAAGGAGACAGGAGTGAATCTGTGGCAGACACCCTCAGAGCTCACGGGATGTCCCTCCTACAGGCCACTCACCTTGCTGCAGAGAGATGCCTGTGTCTCCACGCGACACCCCCCCCCCCCCCCCCACGTACAAGCGGAAGATAAAATACCCCCAAAAAGATATTAATATTGCTTTATTCACATTTAGAGAGGCAATGTTGCAAAAACAATGGCTAAAACAATATTTCAACTTAAAATATTATAAATCCTTTCAATATGTTATTAAGTATTGGTTAAATGGGACACAATTTTTGACTTAGGTATGACTTTTTTTACATTTCACGCCGTAGCTCAAAAATAGCTTCGCCAGCAACTAGGACCTTTCTCCAGGTACACATGCATACACACACACACACACACACACACACACACACACACACACACACACACACACACACACACACACACACAGAGAGAGAGAGAGAGAGAGAGAGAGAGAGAGAGAGAGAGAGAGAGAGAGAGAGAGAGAGAGACACACACACACACACACACACACACATATATATATATATATATATATATATATATATATATATATATATATATATATATATATATATAGTATAATATATGTAGATAGATAGATAAGATTCTTACGAAGTTTTTGCACGGACGAAGGTAGAGCATTGTCGTCGCTTGATATTCTCTTCTATGAACTGAAACAAACAAAAATCATAAACTTTAACCACCATGTTATACATCACCTTAATAACTTTTTAACGTATCATCATCGACAATGTGACTTTAAGGTGAATATATCATCGTAAATTTGACGTAATGGTGTACATATTGTTATCGTCAATTTGACCTAAAGGTGAACATATCATCAACGCCAATTTGACTTAAAGGTGAGCATATCACCATCATAAATTTGGCGTAAAGGTGAACATATCAAAATCATCAGTTTGAATCAAAGGTGAACATATCATCATCATCAATTTGACTAAAAGGTGGACATATCACAATCATCAATTTGAACCAAGGTGAATATGTCATCATCCTCAACTTGACGTAATTTTGAAAATATTTTCATCGTCAATCTGACTTTTGTCTTACAGGTGAACATATCATTTTCAGTTTGTATTAAAGGTGAGCATATCATAATTGTCAATTTGAATTTAAGTTGGGCATATCCCCATGGTCAGTTGGAATTAATGGTGAACAAAGAACCAACAAGAATATTGCAGGGACTTCGCCAGACGTCTGTTCGTGAGCTAATACAGACCATGTACGTGAATACAAACACCTTATTTCTCTGCCGTTATTGACAGGAAAAAATCTAGTCAAGTTAATGTTGTTTTAATGAGTGCAGGTTTCATGCAACTAAGTGGCTATAATACCAACACGTAAAACAGCAATAATTTCATTTTGCTACCTCAGAAATACGAAGTTCTATCTGACACTTTTTGCCCGTTTGAGTTATACGACCATGAGGTCAGAAACCAGATATTCTATTTGCTCTATCAAGATTGTAAGATTATTCGGAGCTGTTATCAAGATATTTAAAGATTGGCATTCAAAAAAACTTGACATACTGTGAAATTCAAATTTTTTTACATCAAATTTCTCAAAATCACGCTCTAAGCAGATAGAACGTTTTAATTCTAGGGTAGCGATTTTTTTGACAGACCCCAAAATATCAGAACATGCAGGGTTGCAAAAGTCGATACACAGTAAGTAGTTATCATTGTTGTAATATGTAACTCGGGAAACAATTGGCTACATTAGTTGGCGTTTTTAGAGGGTTGGGAACTGATAATATCTTCAGTGTCACTAATTGCATTAATTATAGCAACACATGATACAGGTTAATGAACTTAGTACTATGACAATAATGTGAAACTTACTGTATACCTACTTTTGAACACACACACACACCCTTCCCACCCCCCTGCTGTATTTTACCAAAGTGACATTACCTTTTGAAGTGAAGGAGTTGTCGTCATTTTGTCGCTGAAGGTCTCCCTTGAGGTAAGGTAGTTTCACTTGTCCTAGTGTATATAGAAATTGCCCTTGTCCTTCAACAGTTCAGCAAGACAGTGAGAGACATTCTGTGGACGTGTTCATAACTTGTTAGTAAAGAGTTGTATACAGAAACAATAAGGGCTTGTCTTACCCCCTTCCCTCCCCCTTTTTTTGTTTTTTGTTTTTTCTTTTTTGATAAGTATTTTACGGCGCTCGCAACTGTATACGATCATATGAGCACGCGGGTCACATTAAGTATTTTTGTTTTGGTATGAATTAATTTTGAATTTTGCCCAAGTGGCGGCCAAAGCCTACTTTTATCGATTTTACGACATCCAAGGGATCTTTAACGTGCACAACTTGCACACAGGACCTCCAAGATTGTTTTCTCCCTTATCCGAGAAGGCCGTTATTACCTGCCCCAATATTAAAACAGGGTATGGGTTTAACGTTCCTTTCGACACTGTTAGTTATTTAAGAGGCGGGCCCTAAGACTAGGGGCGGGTGCTGAAAGGCAGCAGTAAGAAAGAGTCAAGGAGTAGCAGTAGAAAAGCTGCAGAAGGAGTCAGGAGCCCAGAGGAGGGGCAAAGAGGAGGGTGCAGGAGGAGCAGAAAATGGAGACGAAAATCGACGATAGAACATAGAGAACAGGAAAGGAGGTGAAAGAAGAACATTTTAGAGGCGAAAATGTTTCGTCGCTGTCAGGTTTCGAACCTGAGACCTATTGAAAGAGAGGCGCACACCGTAAATTCTAGATCAAGAGAGCCCCCAACGGCTCGTCAGTGCCCAGAAAAAAATCAGGATAAACAGAAAAACATCAGAAGAAACATAAATTCTATTAACAGAGGTACGACATTAAAAACGATCCATTAAACAATCTTTAAGTGAAAGAAATTCACAAGCTACCCCTAGGCCTATCAATCGACCGGCATTTTTCAAAAGCGATATTTTAAAAGACGTAAAAAAGACGGACATAGTGTAGTGGCACCCTCCTACCACCCACACAGACATGAGAAAGGCCAACTCGTGGCACCCTCCAGTCGCCCTTACGGAGAAAGAGCTACTTTCTTAAATAGCTATCAGTGCAATAGGAAAATAAAATTACACGCTTTAAAACACTAACAAACCGACGAGATCTTTCGCTGTCTATAGCCGGGTAGCTTTTCACACATGGATGAAGAGAGGAAATTTCATGTAAACTGGCTTTGCCAAGGAGACAACGTTAGACTCCTTACAAGATTCGAACCCACAACCTTTCGGATGAGAGCCTAACCACTACCACCATCGACGCCTTTTGGATATCAGATGTATACAACTTAAGGATAAGTGGCAGTTAATACTTTTAACTTTGTTATTAACACATACCAGCATCATTCAGAGTGATCATAAAACACCCCAGGAGATCAAAATGAAATTCAAATAGCAAAATATAATCTTTCTGAAAGGAATTTGAAAATATTTCATATTTTGGGGTACAGAAGCAATATTGACTCAATCCGGCCCGCGCTCTCGCTCAATCAGTTTATTGACTAAAGTGCTTATATTTTCACATAAGCAAACTAACAAAAAAATCTGTAATCCTAAATAGGCGTGTCTGTCTGTGTGTCTTTCTGTCTGCCTGCCTGTGTGTGTGTGTGTCTGCCTGTCTGTCTCTCTCATTCAATGCCGCCGTCAAACGATCGCCTTACCAAGCGCTGCTGGGTACTGAACCAAGGGTGGGCCTCAACATCTATACCAACGGAAATGCTGGGCCAGTTTCAGTCAGGGGATGTTTTACGAGCCTTTGCCCAGCAAAGAGCTCAAGCAGCTCGTTCTCATGTCGACGAAATCACAGGCGTTGCTGCTCATCACGTCAACGAAATCACTTACGTTGCTGCTCATCTTGTCGACGAAATTACCGACATTGTCCAAGTCACATAATTTGCTGCTGCTAACGGGCAAGCCACGAACCTGAATTATCCTCATGTCGACCAAGTTGATGGCATTCGCACTGTTGAAAACGTGGCACTTCTTGATGCCAGACAGGCTCAAATACACTTTCATGGAGAGCAGAGTAGGAAATTCCAGATGGAACAAGCAGAACGGATGGTAAAAAGAAGTAGAATAGAACTCGCCCCAGGCCAGAAAGGTGACAATGTTGCCATTCCCATTCCTCTTGTTGATCGGGGCCATGGCGACCCACGAAACATTCTGACTGTTATTTTGGACAAAAATGACAACAATAACTACACGCTGGCTACCAAACATGGAATCTTAAAAGGGGCAAACAGCAAGAATGAATTTGAACTTTGCCCTGAAAAATTACTTCTGATGAGTGAGGTTAACTGCACCACACAAGTCGGTTTAAGAGAAGCGGTTGTATTTGGCTCTCAGTGTGGCGGTCAAGGTTACATTAAATGTAACTGTTCAGGGTCATCGAAATGTCAAACAAACAGATGCAAATGCTTCAAAGCAAAGCTCAAACGTAATAGTCGTTGCCACCAAAGTCTCAACTGCAAAAATAAATGAGCTCATGTAAATGAACATTCTATATTTAATTATAACTTTTTATTATTAAATTTGTTTTCATTAAACGGGGTGAATATATTACCGCATGCATCCCCTGTCATTTACTTTACATATGTCATTCCGCCATTTTGTTTTTTTTTCGATGGTAGTTATTCCTAGGAAATGCCTGACGGCCTATTTCAGTCATTCTCTGAAAATGACTAATATTTTTAGGCATTCCTGGAAATGCCTGATCAAAATAGGAATTATTTGGGAATTACTGATTTTTCTGACATTTCCTGAGAATGACTAGTTTCCGGGTTTGACTGTAACATATCCACGGTCTTTGGTTTGACCTCCGCGCTGAACTAGTTAGCAGAAGATCTACTAGATTGTTTTGGCTGTCAGTTTACTTCTAAAATTTGCATGTAATTTGAAAGGGGGGTACCTACTAAAATTATTGACAGCGTGTTGCAAAAATGTGTTCTTGGTAAAAGTAACACGTCAGATCTATTCCCAATACATTGAAGTAGCCAATCCGATATAAAGCTAAAAATCCATAATTTTTGCCAAACGTCTTATTTTTTGCCCTGAATATTCCCAAAAGTCTCGATTCGATTGCAAATTGTGGATTTTGAGTTATAGGCATATTTAGCTTCTTCATCCTCTCTTACAACTATCTCATAGCATTAGAATTTAGAACACCCTAAAGCCTTATTTCTTCCCATACCGGGCATGTTTGCCATCACCATTTCCTCATAAAGTCAATCTCTTATTCTTCTTTATCGCACGTTTTCTCAAATCGCTGTTTTTCCATATACTTTAAAAAAAAATAACTCCACTAATCTTCCTCCAATCTTCATGACATTTTCACAGAATGAAGAAAAGATGTAATACAAACAAATTTCTAGGTTGAATTGTTTATATATAAAATAGATTTTTGTTGGTGGTGTCTTGAGTGTGGATTTTCACGGATTTTTAGCAAACTTCAACACTTCCTCAGGAAAAAATTCATTAAAAAATCTTTTAAATCGTTTACGAAAAATTCAACTGACAAATTTGTAGATCTAATGTTTGCTAACATGCATTGAAAAAAAAACGATTTCAATTTTTTTAAAGTGCAGTATTCATTACGTAAAACATGTTAATATATCCAATATGGCGAGCGCAGCCATGGAAATGAAACTTTTTGTAAAATTTGATTGCGGATTTCAAGACTCCTTACTATGCTTGTAATATGCTTTACAAAGCAAACGTGGTCAGTTTAAACGTATCTATGCGCTCAGCTAGGACCATGGCAGTAATGAGTTAGCTTTTCTTTTTCCGAGCTTGGTAAAATTCGCTTCCCTAATAAGCGAAATAGCCTTCAGGTATACTCTGCCCCCCCCCCCTCCCGTCCCTAAGGCTGTAAGACAGTGTTCTAGTGGAAAATCACGTGAACGTTGTTGCTGATGAAAAGAGACAATATGTGTCTAGACATTTGATGATGATGATGATGATGATGATGATTAAACAAATTTAAACATTTTATATTGTTATTTTATTTTTGTCTAAAATCAAAACAAGACTCTCCCTCCTACCCTGCTTACCAAAAAATGATGATGATGATGATGATGATGATGATGATGATGATGATGATGATGATGATGACGACGACGATGATGATGATGGTGATGATGATGAACACCCAGGCCTATACGAACATCTATTTAAACGTGACCAACCCTATTTAAGTCTCAAGTATATTTTTTCTCTACTTTGAAACATGATGTGGTGACACTTTGACGTTTGGGTTTCCCTTTCTTTGTGCTGTTGCACTTGATTGTACATCCACCCCCCCCCCTTTCCAAATTTAATTTTTGCCAGTTCAGGGTGAGCTTTCAACACTATGTGTGGTCAGTTTAAACGTATCTATATGCTCAGCTAGGACCATGGCAGTAACGAGTTAGCTTTTCATTTTCCGAGCTTCGGCTCTTTCCGATATTTTCCAAATCGCACCAATATGTAGGCCTAACTTAAAGTGAACGCTTTGTTTTTTCTCAGATACTATGGTCCTGATGAAGCCTTATTGGCGAAACGTTGAACACCCAGGCCTATACGAACATCTGATTAAACGTGACCAACCCTATTCAAGTGTCAAGTATATTTTTTTCTACTTGATGATGATGATGATGATGATGATGATGATGATGATGATGATGATGATGATGATGATGATGATGACGATGATGGTGATGATGATGATGATGTTGATGATGATGATGATGATGATGATGATGATGATGATGATCCTCCGTCCTCTTTCCCGACATAGAACATTTCCCCAACTTGAAGAACACCCTCTGTCACTCCCTCATGCAGATGAAGTGCATGATCGCCAGGATATTTTCTTTCAACGCCTACCCCGCGCTCTTTGCCTAAAGAGATCCTTCTACCTACCCCCCTCCCCACACACACACTCACTCACACACATACACACATACTATCACACACACACAAACACACACACACACACACACACACACGCACACAGACACACACACACACACACA
Source organism: Aplysia californica (assembly GCF_000002075.1). Classification (NCBI taxonomy): domain Eukaryota; kingdom Metazoa; phylum Mollusca; class Gastropoda; order Aplysiida; family Aplysiidae; genus Aplysia; species Aplysia californica. The sequence continues at coordinate 688,293 of NW_004797631.1, read as the reverse complement.
CACACATCCACAAACACACAGGCACACAAGTTTACTCACATAGATATGCATATTATTTCTACTTGTATGCATATGCAGACACGTATGTATACGAGTATAAAACAATGTATGTATGTTGGTAGGTAGGTAGGTAGGTAGGTAGGTAGGTAGGTAGGTAGGTAGGTAGGTAGGT
>NW_004797631.1:686296-688011 GCF_000002075.1 Aplysia californica | reverse complement strand
TGTGTGTGCGCGCGCGCGCGCGCGCGCGTCATACTGTGGCGTCCATAAGAAACTTGAAATAATTGTGTTCACCCAATCATCGTTTTGAAATTAAAACCTTACGCTACAAACATCATGCAGCAAGCAACAACAAAAGATTCTTCATTCATTCGATGTCCAATACATCCACTCCACAAATGTTAATACACTCCAATGTAAACGCAAACACACATTTACTTTTTTTTTATTTCACAGAATTTTGCCAAGCTTGATTTTTTAAAGGTCAGTTCTGAGTGACCATAACTCGGACGACTCTTTAACTTATCGTGATATTTTTTTTTAATTAATGGGCCAGATGATGCAGAATTTATTTACAATGTAGCTTTAAATTAATTGGTACGCTGACTCAGACTGGGTAGGTGGATAGTGCAAGGCTTTAACTTCAACATGATGATTGGGTGATTACATTTTCAAGTTTCTTTTGGATGCCACTGTATGTATGTATGTATGTATGTATGTATGTATGTATGTATGTATGTATGTATGTATGTATGTATGCATGCATGCATGTATGTATGTATGTAAGTTATTTCTGCTGTTGTTACGGCTGTACACACACACACACACACACACACACACACACACACACACACACACACACACACACACACACACACACACACACTTCTTCTGTCTTTTGCCTCCCACTGGGATGCCTCTATAATGTACGCCCAAACATTTCTCTCTTTCATCACTTGTCCAGACAATTAACTTCCTGTCAGCCTCTCGTAGAGATAAAATTGATATTCTTGCTAGACTACTTCAATTTCTTTATAATTAGCCCCTTGGCCTGGCACCCACTTAGTCACTTCCGTCTAGCCTGTAACCACACAATCCTCTTCGTTAGGCCCGTTTCCCTGCTAGTATACAGCGCTCATTTAGTTTTTCTCTCAGTTGCTCTTGAGGAAGCCCACGAGGCAAAACGTTGAGCTGTGCCTATTAAACCAATTTTAAACATTTTATATTGTTATGTTATTTTGTCTGAAATTCAAACAAGACTCCCCCTCCTACTCTTCTTTCGAAACATTGATGACGATGATGATGATGATGATGATGATGATGATATTTCCGATATTGTCCAAACCACACCAATACGTAACTTATAGTGAACACTTTGTTGCTGTGGCGTCATCACCCATTTATTTTTTTCTCAAATACTATGTTCCTGATGAAGCCTTATTGGCGAAACGTTGAACTGTGAAATATATATTTATTTTGGAAATACAACAAGGTCTTAACTGTTTTAATACCTTCTTTATACAATGATGATGATGATGATGATGATGATGATGATGATGATGATGACGATCAGAAGTTTTGATAAAATAGCGACATTTCTGACAAAAAGCTAAAGAGGTCAATTTGCCCCATCCAGGGATCAAGCCGGTCAGTGGGGTGCGGTGAATTAATGGAAGCATGTCAACGTTCCTCCAGTCAAGTTACATGCTATGTCATGTTAAAGTGATCCGTGGCAAAGCAGTGGTCAGACTGACCAGTGGTCAAGCAATATATAGTCAATCTGACACGTGGTCAAGCAATATATAGTCAATCTGACACGTGATCAAGCTATGTAGAGTCAATCTGACACGTGGTCAAGCAATATATAGTCAACCTGACACGTGGTCAAGCTATGTAGAGTCAAACTGACACGTGGTCAAGCTATATATAGTCAATCT
>NW_004797631.1:684988-686176 GCF_000002075.1 Aplysia californica | reverse complement strand
GGGGGGGGGGTTAGAGCTGGATGGACATAGAGCTGACCCCGAATTAATCAGTGAAGCTGGATATCGAGAAAACAAAATTTTTTAAGGTTTTTTTTGTGAATACTATAAATGTCATCCTATAGTAATGTGCTTAGGCACTATAGAATCAAGAATTCATATCTTTGATGTGAGGTATGATGCTGTAACCCTCTTTAGATCTACATGAATAAGTGAAAAAAGTTGGCGAATGAAAAATAATATGTTCTATTTAAAACTAAAAACCAACTGATGATGATGCCAATCAGGTGATCCTTACTAAAAATTCAATGTGGTCTCTTTAAGACAAGAGTAGAAAAGAATCTGAAACTTCTATGGAATCAACCGAGTGATGAAATGTTTGAAGGAGGTAAAACGATTGATGAGTATAGCAAAGACAGACAAAAGGGAAAAAAGAAAATGATACAAAATGCATTCAGTCTGAAGGTCTCAATGAGACAAATAGAGACAGACAGCTTATGAGAGGAATGAGACGAGAGATAACACAAGTTGGGAAAATATGATGGACGATGGGGAAGACAACAAATTCACGACGATCAGGATGACTTCATTAAATATTTCGCTACCTTAGAATTACACATTCCTATTTGCTCCGTAACTAGTTTTGAGAAATTTGACGTCAAAAGCTTTGAGTTTCACATCATGTCAAGCATTTCTAATAGAATTCTTTGAATATCTCGATAACGACTCCGAACAATCTTACCATTTTGACAGAGGATGTAGAACGTTTGGTGTCTGGCCTCATGGTCTTAGTAAAGCAAACAGCCAAAATGTCAGATAGAATTTTGTAATTCTGGGGCAGCGAAATATGATGGCGGAGACTACAATAATAATTTAACAGTTATGGAGATGACCTAAAGGAGCATAATAATTGTGAGGCATAGTGATGAAATCAGGTGCTCGTCAAAATAACGAAATTGGAGAAATAGGCATTTTTCTGTCAGTTTGGCATTTTTTATCGATTTTATTTTTAAAAACTCAATCCCTTTTATGTCCATATAAAAACACATTTGCATGTGAATTTTACGGGAAAAAAGTTGATTAAAGGCACACATTATGTCATTTTTCAGTTTTCCAGGACTCTTTCGCTATTTTAGTTACGAAACTTTGGTCATTTTCTCGCAAATTTCACCATTGAAATCAAACAACCCC
>NW_004797631.1:683721-684888 GCF_000002075.1 Aplysia californica | reverse complement strand
CCCCCCCCCCTTCAATTATAAATATCTTGACTTCTATTTAAGATAGATTGGTATTTTTTTCTCCCTGAAAGCAAAGCAAATAAATAAGCTTTCAGATAATACCAATGACTCGACATGCCCAAAGTTGACACCTCGTGACACAATTTATCTCACAACGGGCTTTTTTTTAAATGTGGCTATCTCTTGGGGGTCTGGTCCCGCCACCCTAGCTCCTACTTGGTCCCTGCCCTTAAGGTATGTGACTCCACGTAGCATCCATATAGAGATTGGTAAACACAGCTACAGAAATAATAAATCTACATTGCTATAACACATCATTAATCTATATTACTACTACTACTACACATAATGAATCTATATATCGCTATAACACATAATAAATCTACTTTGCTACAATACATAGTAAATCTATATTGCTACCACACAGTCATAATAAATTTATATTGCTACAACACATAATTAATCTTTACTGCTAATACACATCATTAATCTAATATTGCTGCAGCACATAATTAATCTCTATTGCTACAACATATTATAATAAATCTACTGAGTCTACTGTTTCTTGATGATGTGAGGGGAATAAACTAATTATATTTTACATGGTAGATGACTTCACTTTTGATGTATATTTTTCATATCAAACGCTTTGGGTGAAAAACAGAAGACGAGATTACAGTCAGTGTGCAATGCAGTATTCCGCTTTTGCAATGAAGAAAGCGAAATTCCACTAGGAAACTATATCGGGACAATTTTAACTTCTGCTACAAGATTTCAAGAGAGATCAACTTACCTTAACTCTTCACTACGTGCAGTCAAACGATCATCCAGGCGGGAAAATGCAGATAGACATATCGGAATCCCATCACTGGTGCGTATAATGGTCACTGCGCAAAAAACACAAGGGGAATGTCTTTTCCAACAATAGTAGTAGATTGTATTTCAGTCGTGCAAACCCTCGCTCAGCAGCAAGCTCGACGCACTTCACAATCTCCCAAGCTGATCTGATTGCTGACTAAAACAATCTCATCTTCCCGGGAAGCATACAGTGCAAATAAAACATATATTGCGACATCCCTGGTAAAAACCCACGAGGTCGGACGTTATGGTGGTTGAGTGGATAGAGCAGGCGACCTGATGGGGATCCTCACTAGCCCGGAAGGACCC
>NW_004797631.1:681028-682141 GCF_000002075.1 Aplysia californica | reverse complement strand
CCCTCCTAAAACTTAAAGTCGGAGGACCCGCCTCCTCAACAACCTCACAGTGTTGAAAGGGGCCTTAAACCTTTACCATTTCTCTGTGGTAATAAAACGTGCAATGAGACCCTGGAGTTAGGCGCTTGTCAAATGTTGGACATGTGGAGTTCTTGGTAGCACCTAAAAGTTTGTTCATTTGTCTGTCTTTTCATGAAAAAAAAATTACTAAGGATTGCCTGGTGTCAGAGGTAAAATTAGCGATAAAAATGTCAGTCAGTATTTGGTGACTTCCAAACCTTGAGTATCCTTGGAAACTGTAAATTTGCTTTTTCTGTAAGTAATATAAGTGTTTTACGGCGCTCGCAACTGCATAAGGTCCTATGAGTGCCTAGCTTTTTTTGTGTGTGTATTTTTTTTATCAACGATTTTCAGTAATATCTACATCGACGCGATAGGATGTAAAGCCAAGGGCGATCGGTAGCTGACTCGCTTGACTATCTCTTTCTTAGCAGCCTTCTTTGCTGAAAAATGAAAGCTTCTTGTTTAAATCAAAATACTTTTTTTTTAAACACACCAAAAACAACAACCCGATATACCTTTTGTGCAAATTGAACACTGAGGACCTCTTGTGCAATACACGTGAAAAGCTTTCCCACGTTAGAAATATCACAAACAACTTTTCTTATTCGTAACGGTGTCGCTGAGTTTTTCGTGAAAACGTTTCCCAAATACCTATGAACACCCACCAAAATAATCAAGAAAATTTCTCATTTAACATTAAATTGTATTCCTGCTTTGGACCAGACATACTCATTTTTTTTTTATTTGCTGTGTGCATAGTGGTCTCTGAGATCTTTCTAAATGGTACATGTACAAGGCCATCATGTTTATTCGAATGTTCGAGGAACTGTATTATAATGTCTATTCCTGGGTGTTTTCGAGCGGCCCACATAAGCTTCCTCAAGTGTGGCAGGATGTGGGTAAGTAAACCCCGCCTATCCCTGGTCGACACGCACGTCGAGTCTGGGCCAAGTGGGTGACGTGAGTAGGACAATCGACAGATTCTTCAGAAAAACACATTTCTGTTACTTTACTTTATCCTTCCTTGTATCCCTAAATCTAGAGGGGGGG
>NW_004797631.1:671173-679396 GCF_000002075.1 Aplysia californica | reverse complement strand
CCCACAAAGCAGTGCATCTGTTTGCGGGAGTGCGTCTCCGAATAGTTCATGGGTGCTCGAATATCTTCTGCCAACGCAAGACGAAGAAACCACGCCTATCATAGAGTAAAGCTGACCTATTTACCTAACGACTAACGAGGTTCTTTGTAAAAATCCCCCGGCCTTTCCACCTCACCGTCACCCAAGAATCGATACCTCAAACATGAGTTTTAAGTTTCAGTCGTCGACCTTCACTGACCTAAATTATTTGTGTCACGACGCTGTAGAATCGGGCGCTCGTCAGTTTTAGCGCATTATGAGTTATTGATTGTTATCATCCTAAAGCTTGCTCATTTTTCTTGCGTTTAATGACAAAAGTACCTATCTATCTTGAATAGAAGTCGAGTTGTTTGCGATTGAAGGGAGTGTGGATTGCCTGGTTTCAGGGGGAAAGTTAGCTAGAAAATGGCCCCCAAAATTTGGTGACTTCCAAAGCTTGAGAGTCCTTGGAAACTGAAAATGTACATTTCTTGTGCTTTTGGTCAACGTTTTTCAGCGAAATTCTCATGAAAACGTGTTGTTACATTATCCTAAAAGTGCTGAGAAAGTAAAAATGGATAGAAATTGACAAATTGTTGAAACAAAGTCGGTTTCTTTGATGTCGTTATTTTGACCACGACGCCTCACGTTAAATAAATAGTAAAACGTTGGATTCAGTCAAAGGGGAGCCAATCAGAGAGATATATTTATCCTAGATACCTTAGTGTTTTATATAGGTTATCCCCCTTGTGTAATAATTTGGCAATGCTTTGGTTTAAAAAAGTTATTTGTTTTTTCGCGTCCCCGTCGACACATTGTAGATAATTTAGGAGGCGGGTTCCGATATACTCAATAGGAATTTCCCCCTTCTCGATTGCTCGATAATCGAACTTGAGTCTCCAGCATGCGACAGCGAAGTGTCTAAAGGTTAACACCACAGACGCTGGTTTGCCTTGTAAAAAAATTGTAATGGAATTAGTCAAATGAAAAACAAGAAAAGTCCATCGCTAGGAAAAAATATCAGGGCATTAGCCTTTAATTTACATCAGAACCTGTAGAATATCTCTTGTGCCTGGTTGACCGGTGCTCTGGCGTGGTTTGCTCCTTCTTTCCTACCAAACATCTATCGTCCTCATATCTCCTTCTTTTATGTATTTCTTACAACCTTGTAACACCTCTAATCTTCGACACCTATATGACCTAATTAATTGTGTTGCAAGTACCGTAAAACTCTTACTGAAACATAAAAGGAAAAAAAAACATCCTTATGACATCAGTCAAGAGAAAAGCAAACGAGGTAATCCCCAACTGTATTTCATTTATCACAGAAAATCAAGCTGAGAACAAGAAAAACTACGTTTACAACAACTTTGAAGTCAGCCAAGTCGTGGTGGAATAAAAGTGACGTAGCCCGCTTCCCACTTGACCCCCTTCAATTGTCAATGGTATACTCCCCCCTCGATACAATTTAGATTATTTAGGAGGCGGGCTGCCTCACCCCCTGGCTGCAACCCTGGCAGTACGCCAGTCCCGCTGGGAGGACTCGGCTGTTTATGAATGGCGATGATGACCAAAGCGGTACCGGTGTGCATGATGTATCTCTCTCTCTCTCTCTCTCTCTCTCTCTCTCTCTCTCTCTCTCTCTCTCTCTCTCTCTCTCTCTTCAAATCTTGGCTTCTTTGATAAGTTCTTTTTCAAACGTAGGTGTTTAACGGCCCCAACATTATAATTTAAATCATTTAGGAAGCGGGTTTTCAACCCTGTCTGCCAGGGCCAACCTGGACTCAGAAGGATACAACATCCCAGCAAAAAGACCGAGAATCTCAATAAATGTTTCTCCCTGCTCGGGAATCGAAGTTGCGTCTCCTGCGTGCGACAGCGAAGCACCTAATCTCTACATCACAAACGCCGGGAGAGATGGTCAGTACGTTTGGAATCAAGAAAGGTGTAAGGGTGTGTGTAACTATTTAACAGGTGTGATAGGAATATTCTTCAGGCACGGAATTAAATGGAACCCCCCACCCCTTCCCTCTCCTCTTTTTTTTCTCATTTCCATTTTTTTTTCTTAAAAAGCAAAGGAAAACATGATCACTCTGTAAAACCGGGATTGCCAAGAAGCATGTTGTTGTTGTTTTCAAACCTCTTTAGCTGTGAGCATTTCGCTCTTGGCAGCGCGATGCCTCCCTCAAGTAACCACATGTCCTTGCCATCTGGTCAACGCCAGAGTAGGGCAGGCTTTGTAAGTTTGTAGGTGTGTGTAGGATCCTAGGAACCTGTGTCGAAGAACTGACGGTTTGGGTAGTGAAGGAGAAGCTGTTCAACGGTCGCCTCATGGTAGTCACAGTGACTGCAATGGGGTTCCTACATGGGGTTAATTCTGTTTATGTGCTTGTTGGTGTGTAAGTGTTCTGTGTCGGCTCTGAAGATCAATGTCTGATCGTCTCTACATAAGAGATTCGAAGGGTCTTTGGGGTTGGGCTTGCCCATGTACCCAAAAAGAAATCTTCCTGTTTCTGCGTTGGCCCATCTGTTTAGCCACTCGTCTCTGCTTTTGGCTTGGATAATCCCTCTGCAGGTCTTTAAAGAGGCGGCTGTGTCTGTCTGGGGCAGGCTTGCTCCAGTCTTTGATAGCTGATCTGCAGTGTCATTCCCTGGTACTCTAGAATGGCCAGGCACCCAATGCAGTGTGACCCGGACGCCATGGGCACTTCGCCCATCTGTTTTACAAGGCTGAGAATGTCTCCTCCTCCCTCGACGGCTTGGAGTACTGATATTAAGTCACAGAAAACAACAACATCCCCTGGTGTTCAGGGGCGGTTTGTTAACTGGGCTAGACCGACACCCTGTCAACTAGACTGTTGACAAGAGATTTATTGTTGATGATGATTTTCATTCAGTTTCAAGTAAACCTAACAAACATGTATCAACATTCATAAAGCACCTTGCCGATTTGAAGGCGCTCTAATAGACATGTCTTCGTGGGATTCACTCTTGGAGTAACTATAATATAGGGAGAGGCCCTAACGTTGCGTCGCCCGCTCAACAGTTCCAACCAAGTTGAAGCCGAAGGGGCGGAGTTTATCGGGGCTGCCGCCATCTTTGTAAGTTCAAAACGATGCAGTGTACTCAGCGTAATCTCTTTTCAAAACAAGCTGCTCGGTCTCCATTGTCTCTCAAAATTTCTTTGTCAATGTTAATTACAACATTATAAAGATTCACGTACAGTAGTAATATAATAAGGATGTTAAGAAATCTTACTTGCATCAAATTACCAGCTCACATAGTCGAATATTTAAGGTAATAAATGTACTATGTATACACATTGTGATGGTAAGATATTTTTAAATTATGTTTTAGAGACAAAATTGGGATAAGAAGGATTATAACAAAACTATAAACGGGATAACAAAATTTGCTGAATTTTTGGTAGTAGAACTTCATTATTTTTACAAAAACGAAGACTTCTTCATAGTAATAATATAATAAGGACGGTAAGAAATCTTACTTGCATCAAATTATCAGCTCACTCAGTCGAACATTTAGTAATACAGGTACTATGTATACACATTGTGACGGTAAGATAATTTTTAAGCATGTTGTAGAGAACAAAGTGGGATAATAAGGATCAAAACAAAAATATAAACGGGATAACAAAATTTGCAGACTTTTCGGTCATAGAACTTCATCAGTGCAAAATGATGTCATCACTGACATTATTTTTACAAAAACGTACGTAGACTTCTTGACTTAAACATAGAACAAAACATATTTCTAACAAAATGGAAAATGATTACACAAAAGATGGTAGTGAGGGTGGGATGGGATGGGCGAAGAATGAGGAAGGATAGGGCAAGGCAGATAAAAGTGAAGTATGATGGTGGAAATTTACCCCGCACCCCCCCCCCTCAAAAAACCCACAAAAAAAGGAAAAATAAAACAGCCCCCTCCTTAAAAAGCGAGGAGGGAGGGGCATCTTTAAAACACCCAGACACTTTATCAAATTTTACAAAATACTGTTTAGTGTATTAAAAAATTAATAGAAAATTTGAAATGATGGGCTTATAATAAGAAGAATTTAAAAACAGACTGCGCTAATTAGTGACTTTTCTCATTTGACAATGTCACACCCCCTGAACAGACAGACGGCACATGGCATCGAAAACGTTATTCACACACCAAACACACTTCAACGACATTCTTTGAAGGCACTGTCAAACCTCCGACGAGACTTTAAAAAACAGCAAGGAAGACACACTGGAGTCAACTAAGGTTTCACATTTTCAAATGCTTTGTCAACCTTAACAACACAAAACCAGCAATGTAAGCAACAGTATTCTCAGAACAAATTAACAAGTATGCCAGACTAGATCTAGGCGTATGCCAGACTAGATCTAGGCACATACATGCAGTTATCATCATGGCAAACTGAATTGTCTTCAATCTTTTTCATTCTGTTTTTACTGTGAGATGCATTTATGACTAAATCAGAAGGCACTTCGTCATCAAGTTCAGTGCCTTTGCTGGAGACTGATATTTTTAAAATCATTTTTCGTAGGCTTTATACGTGTTTTACGGCACTCGCAACTGCATAAGGTCTTATGAGCGCGAGGGACACATTAAACATTTTAAGTTGGTAGGAAATTTTGAATTTTGCCCGGGTGGCGACCGAAGCCTACTCTAATCGATTTTAGACCACCAAAGGACCTTTAATGTGCGCATCTTGCACACGGGACCTCTGAGATTTTTCGCCCTTGTCCGAGAAGGCTAGGGGTAGATCTTTCCTACTAGAAGATCAGGGGTGTGGCTGAAAGACAGAGGTAAGAAGGAGCCAAGGAGTGGCAGTAGAAAAGCTGCAGAAAGAGTCCGGAGCCCTGAGGAGGTGGGAGCAGAAAGTGGAGACGACAGCTGACGACAGAGAATGTAGAATTTTAGAGAATAAAATTTTTCCGTCACTACTCGGATTTGAACCCGGGACCTTTGAATGAGAGGCCCACCAGACCCGAACGCTACGCAAACTGCCATTTGGTCGACACTAAGTTTACAACAGAGAGAACTGAGCTGATCTCACAAACATGGCCGACCGTCTTCTGCAGCGGCTTCACGTTACGCGACTCGCGCCCTCTCCTATTATAGTTACTCCAAGGATTCACTGCTGTTTTGTCGCGACAAAGCCTCATTCTTTCACGTTTGTTTATCGCACCGGCTCGTAATTCGTCTCCCGTCACGTCGTCACGTCGTGGAACTTCGGACAAGGCCAAACCGAACAATGCGGGCTCAGCGATGTCGTCAGTTTGTTGGCAAATCCATCGACTGCCCTCAGAACGAATAGAGTATCCCTTAATTGCCAAATTAGCCTCTGTGCTGCCAGAGAGTATTTAATTATATTTTAGTGTCTCTGGTGCTGCTTACAAAATTAAAAATGAGACTGTCTTGAGCAGCACAGGCACGTGTACTATTTTATCAGCAATGCATATTACTTATCATTTAGCCTTTTTCTAACTATTATCGGAACATTTATTGTCTCCCCTTTTCCACCGTCACCCTAGAAAGACACCAAGTCTATAATTAGCATTTAACACACTTCGTCACTTAGTTACAACTACTTACAAAAGTGTTCTGAGAACTGAGAAGTGCGATGAAGAACGTTTGATTCTGATTGTAGACTTGATCTGCTTGGGACAGCATCACTGGCACGGCATCAATAGACGTTTTGTCATCATACACTTTCAGTTTGTTTTCTTGCACAGTTGTTTCTTTTTCTGTGCTGATTAAGCCAGTGTTTATTAATCTCAGTAACTTCCATCCTACATTTTACATAATATTGTCTCTTGACACTTTTATGTTTTAGCTCTTTCACATTATTATATGATGTTTACAGTGGTGTGTGTGTGTGTGTGAGTGGGGGAGGGGAGTGAGGATGGCGAAAGTCTTGAGTGATCTTGCCAAGAGGCATAAAATATTACACAATATAATTATATAAATATATATATAGTTGATGATATATTTTATAATAAGTTGCGCCACGAATTTTTTATGGCAATATAAATTGTGTCGAAGAAGGCGTAAAACAACTTTATAACGAACCCCCCCCCCCCAAAAAAAAAAAAAATTAATAATTTTTTTAAAATATATATACGGTAAATTGCGCTGAACATAATATATTGGCAAATCTTTGATTGAGCCTCTGCTGAGATGTTGTACCCTACTCAGTCCAGCTTGGCACAGACATTCATGAATACGCAACAAGCTTCCTAAACCATCTATAGTGCGGTCAACATTTCGTGGCGCAACTTATCCTCAAATATCTTTTTAACGGGTGAAAGAGTCACCCATACTTTGCACAGCAGTTTGTATCAATTTGTCTTAACTTACTCATAATTTTCCACAACAATTGAGGCTAGATTTCTCAAAATGTATATAAAATACTGCAAACCTCCTTCACTCGTAAAATGGAATTGTTCACAGCACTTCCCGCTTCTCATACACATTTTGTTTACGAATCTGGCCTAGATCTACGTCACAGCCCACCAATTACACTTTTTAGTGGCAAACTTATTTACAAGAAATTAATTTTATAATGAACACCTTTTTGCACTAAAAGCTCACAAAACATACGTTCATTAAGCATAATGTTGCGATTAATAAAACATAACGGACTTGCTTTTAAAATCAATATTGTCTCAGCTGTAAACCTTTCATAACCTGTAGAAACCCCCCACTTGGAGTTTTATTAGCTTTTATAAAGGAATTTTCTAGAATAGAGCCAACAGGTGTTTACAAAAATATTGATCTGTTAAGACAAATTGACACAAGTCAATGTGCAAAATCTGTAGAATGTATGTTCGATATTTGATTATATATTTTATAATAAGTTGCGCCACGAATTTTTGATGGCAATATAAATTGTGTTGAAGAAGGCGTAAAACAATTTTAAACCGAAAAAAACAACAACCCCAAAACGTTCAGGTTTTGGCTGGGTCTCTCAGCCCACACACACGGTGGAGGGAAGACCCACTGTTGACGGCGGCTGTCTGCCGCCAGTGAGACTTCCGGTTGATGCCCTTCAACAACTTCCCAGAATGCCCCCCTGTGACGTCACCGGACTCCATCTTCTCCCAGTCACAAAAGAGAACAAAATAGCAGAAGAAGACTTCTTTAGGCTTACGTTTGTCTTGTCGCGTACTGAGACCGAGAAAGGGGGGGGGGGGGGGTGCTGGTTTCTGAGCTCATGGGTTGACGTGAAGAAAGAACCCCCAAAAAACAACAAATAAACGAACAAACAAACGAACAAACAAACAAACAAACAATTTTTTTAAAAATCAAAACAATCAACCAAAACAAAAAACAAGACAAGACAAGCGAAACAAAACTAGATCTATAGTGTGGTTAAAAATTCGTGGCGCAACTTATTGTCAAAATTTATTATCTCCTCAACTATCGAACACAGACTCTTCAACTTTTGCACAGTGAAATGTATCGATATGTCTTAACAGATCAATATATATTTTTTAACACCTGTTTGCTCGATCCTAGAAAATTCCTTAATAAACACTAATTTTAAAAATCCCAGAGCATGGTTTCTACAGATTTTAAAAAGTTTACAGCTGGGACAATTTCCGACAATATCGCTTTTTTGAGCAAGTCCGTCATTTTGTGCTAATCGCGAGATCGTGTTTATTGAACGCACGTTTTTTAAACTTTAAGTAGTACAAAAGGTATTCGCTGTGACGTAAGCCATATGCGTATGCAAAATGTGTGTGAGAAGCGGGAAATCTGTGAACAATTCCATTTTCTGTGTGAAAAAGATTTGTAGTTTATGAATCATAAATTATATAAATTTATGAAGAAAAGTTTTTTAATCTAGCCTCAAATTGTTGTGGGAAAACAAACAAACAAATGTTTCCGGCTGGAACCACAAAACTGTCCGCACCAAGTGAAAGAAATACATGTACTGATTGTGGCGTCGGTGGCCTAGTGGTTAGGCTCTCGGACTCGCAACCGTAACGGCGTGGGTTCGAATCCCGTCAGGGGTCCGACGTTGTGTCCTAGGGAAAGGCACTTTACACGAATTTTCCTCATTTCACCCAGGTGGGAATGGGTACCAAGCTATAGACAGCGAAAGATCTTGTCAGTTTGTCAGTGTTTGAGCGCTTAATCAGCTGCTTGCACTGTATGCTTCCCGGAAAGCTGAGAATGTTTCGGAGT
>NW_004797631.1:668884-669818 GCF_000002075.1 Aplysia californica | reverse complement strand
TTTTGCATTAGAAAAAAAGAAACACACCTTGGGAATAAAGTATTTAAAAAAAAAAAAAAGAATTGGTCACTTTTGTGAGCGGGGAGTGCACCAGTTACATTTGAGAAAAACGGCTTTAAAGTGTCATGTATTTTAACCTCAAGAGAAATGCGTGTATTCCTTCCAAATGAACGAAGCTTATTCTTTATGCAATAGAACAACGACATCATGAGGTGAATAAATGAGCGCCTAATAAAGCGAAGGATAAAAGATAAAATAATCACACTGGTCATTTATAACACATATAGTATAAGTAAAAAGACGTTTTGGAGGTCAAAAGGCGATGTAAACAATCAGTGTATAGTAACCATAATATGGTTAAGAATGCTCATAGGCGCACTACTTTCATTTCTTCCCAGCTGATAGGAATCCATGCGCATTAACTGTTAGTAGACAGAATAGTTAACAGCGAAAATAACGCTCGTAAAATACTGAGGTTCGAAAGGAACGTAGGCGAAAAAGAACTGCCCCTTTTATACGTGTATTGGTAAGTGTTTTACCGCGCTCGCAGCTGCATCAGGTCGTACGAGCGCACCAAAAAGAGTGTGTTAATTTCTGTTAAATGAGGCCATCAACAGTCAAAATTCGAAATCCATTTCGTCATGCTACGTAACGGACAGCTTTGTTTAAAAACGTTCAAAAACATAATATTTAGAAGGTGAATCGGCGTACAATATTTTAATTTGTGCGGATGCAGTAAAATGGTTGAATTTCAATTGTCCCCCAAATACGACTTTTCACTTTATTCTCCAATTTCTATATATCTATGTATCTATGTATCTATGTATCTATGTATCTATGTATCTATGTATCTATCTATCTATCTATCTATCTATCTATGTATCTATCTATCTATCTATCTATCTATCTATCTATCTATCTATCTATCTATCTA
>NW_004797631.1:665148-667423 GCF_000002075.1 Aplysia californica | reverse complement strand
CTGCTTGCACTGTATGCTTCCTCGGAAACTGAGAATGTTTCGGAGTGTTCTATGGTCTGCTGGGGTAATAATATAGTGTAAAGCGCATAGAGCCTGCTGATGAGCGGGGATATGCGCTATACAAATGCTATCTATTATTATTATTATTAAGATTATTCGGGGTCGTTATCAAAATATTTGTTAATGCATACGAAAAAGCTTGACATGTTATGAAACTCATTTTTTAACGTCAAGTTTGTCAAGACGGGTACTGAGCAGATAGAACTTTGTCATTCTAGTGATGTGGTGCAGATGTTTATTTTTTGTTTCAGTAAGTGTTTTTAGGCGCTCACATCTGCATAAGGTCATATGAGCGCACCGGACGCATTAAACATTTTCAGTTTGGTAGAAATTAATTTTGAATTTTGCCCGGTTGGCGGCCAAAGACTAATCATACGAATTTGGACCACCAAAGGATCTTTAAAGTGCGCAACTTGCACACAGGACCTCCGAGATTTTTCTCCCTTATCCGAGAAGGCTAGTTGTTTGATCTTACCTACCATAAGATCAGGGGTGTGGTTAAAAGATAGCAGTAAGAAAGAGTCAAGGAATAGCAGTACAAAGGCTTCAGAAAGAGTCAGGAGCACAGAGAAGGGAGCAAAGGTGAAGGGGTGGGGCAAGAAGTGGAGACGAAAGCAGATGACAGAACATGATTAGAGAGCTGGAAAGGAGGGGAAAGGAGAATTATTTTTTTATAGAAGAAAATTTTCCGTCGCTGTCCGGATTCGAATCCGGAACCTATTAAATGAGAGGCAAACACCATAACCTGTCAACCACGAGACCCCCCGGTGCGGACGTTTCGCATCGAAGTTTTAAACAGAGACCAAAGATCGACGGCCATGACAGAAATCGATCTAGGGGTGCAAAAGTCTATGCCGAAGTCACCAGCGTACGTGAGTGCGTGTCACAGAAAGGCCTAGACAGCCATCAATGAGGGGGAAACAAGATCCACACTCGGTGGTCTCCCCTTACCAGCAATAATTGTCTGGACAAGCGTCTTCTCCTGTGGAGGAGATTGTTTAGCCAAGATGTTCATTTCCCTGTTTGTTTCGTTGAAAGATGTTTGTCAGCTGCCTGTCGACTTTTTTATTTTTATTTTGTATTCAATTCTTCGTCATCGTTTGTTCGAAAACAGTGTTGTTGTTGTTGGTGGTGGTCGTGTGGTGGTGGTGATGGTGTTATTGTTTTGTTTTTTGTTTATTTGTTTTTGTAAAGTGTTTTACGGCGCTCGCAACTGCATAAGGTCATAAGAGCGCGCGGGACACACCTAACATTTTCAGTTGGAAGGAAATTTGGAATTTAGCCCAGGTGGCGGCAAAAGCCTACTCTTATCGATTTTAGACCACCAAGGGATCTTTAACGTGCGCAACTTGCAGACGAAAGCAAGCGACCGAACATTGCTAGAGAGCAGGAAATGAGGTGAAAGGAGACAAATTTAGAGAAGAAAATTTTTCGGTCGCTACCCGGATTCGAACCCGGGACCTTTTGAATGAGAGGCCAACACCTTAACCTCTAGGCCACGAGAGCCCCCTGTTATTGTTTAATTGTCGTCGTCGTTGTTGTCGTTGGTGGTGGTGTTTTTGTTTTTATTGTTGTTGTTGTTGCTCTTGTTTTTCTTGTTGGTGGTAGTGGTCATGGTGGTCATGGTGGTAGTATTGTTGCTGTTGTTCTTGTTGTTATTGTTGTTATTATTGTTGTTGTCATTTTTATTTGTACTGGTGGCATTGTTGTTCATGTCATCGTTGTTTTGTTTTTGTTATTGTGGTTGTAGTTATCATTGCTGTCGTCGTTGTTGTTGCTCTCTTTGTTGTGGCTGTAATAATCGTCGTTCTTGTTTGAAAACTCTCGAACAAGCGTTGGAAGTCTGAAGTCTGAAGGACACATTTTATGACAGGCCGCGTAATCTCCTTGATGTCTTCTTATCCCCCCCCCCTCTGGGATTGTTCTTACAGCAAGGTTCTCACCTCACTCGTCGACCCCTCTAGAGCGCCAGTTAAGGTTTACCCCGGTAGACCGCCTGTGTTTTGATCTCGCCAGCGGGTAGATTTCTCCAGTCTCCTATTTTCAGAGTGTGTTTGGCACATTAAGGTTATGGAAAGCGCATTGGGTAGTTACTTAGTGGTACAACGCTGTATGACTGAAATGTAGTAGTAGTAGTAGTAGTAGTAGTAGTAGTAGTAGTAGTAGTAGTAGTAGTAGTAGTAGTAGTAGTAGTAGTAGTAGTAGTAGTAGTAGT
>NW_004797631.1:660702-662346 GCF_000002075.1 Aplysia californica | reverse complement strand
CCAGGTCATCTGCAACGACTTCAAAGTTCCGCACGGTCGCTGAATCATTTCTTGCAGACGACTGACCTCATTAGTCTCGCTATTCCACTGACCTAGTTAATGAAACCCCATCGTCTGCGAGCAGGCCAGTAAATTGTGACAACTTGTTGACATCATTGAAAGAACAAACAAAAAAAGAAAAGTATCGATCTTCTCCTTTTCCTCCTTGTTCATATCCTGCCTCGCCGTGTCGTTCCATCTACGCCTATTGTTGTTCCTTACATTCCCTTTCCTCTTTCGTTCTCCTTTTTTTTCTCTTCTTTTCGAAAAGAAACTGATCTCTCGAAGCTTTTTGTCAAAATCGATATAATGATAAAGAATTGTGAGTTCTTCTATGTCACCATAATCATTACCATCATAATCATCATCTTCGTCATCGTTGTCATCATCGTCGTCATAGCAGACTGTCAAAATGATTTTTTTGTTGAGAAATACTGAAAGTTTTAAAGAGATCTTCGCACTAGAAGTATTCTAAAATGGGAAGAATACAACCCCTGGGATACAAAATGACCCCAGGGCGTACGTTTAGGGTTTAAAGTGTTCCTCTCAACGACGCAAATAATTATTGTAATATGTTAGTTTGATTTATGATGATTTCCTAATCTTGTAGTCAAGTTTTTCTTTCCAGGTGGAATCTTCGATTGTAAGCTCTGGCATGTATATGGCTCGGACCATGAAACACCTAGTCATGTAGGCCTATATGGGCCAGACCATTAAAGACTACCAGCCGAATGTTTATTGAGTATCGCGGTCTTTCCGCGTGGATGTTGTAGTTGTTGTTGTTGTTGTTGTTTTTTGGTTGTTGTTTTTTTTTTTGGGGGGGGGGTTTGGTAAGTGTTTTACGGCGCTCCCAACTGCATAAAGTTTATAAGTGCATGGGACACACTAAACATTTTCAGTTGGGAGGAAATTTTGAATTTAGTGCGAGTGGCGGCCAAAGCTATTGTTTTCGATTTTTTGACCACCAAGAGATCTTTAACGTGCCCAACTTGCACACGGGACCTCCGAGATTGTTTGCCCTTGTCCGAGAAGGTTAGGTGTTGATTTTTCCTACCATAATACGACTTATTGAGATCAGGGCTGAAAGATAGCAGTAAGAAGGAGCGAAGGAGTAGCTGTAGAAAGGCTGCAGAAAGAGTCAGGAGCCCAGAGGAGGGGGCAAAGGAGGTGTGGGGGTGGGTACAGAAAGTGGAGACGAAAGCAGAAAATAAAATATTGTCAGAAAGCATGAAAAAATGTGACAGGAGAAAATTTTATAGAAGAAAATTTTTCGTTGCTATTGATATTCGAACCCAGGACTTTCTGAATGAGAGGCGAACACCTTAACCTCTAGGTCACGAGAGCCCCCACGAGAATACGAGAATAATATCATTTTATCATGGTGTATGTTCATCCAATGACTGTTTGTACGTGTGCGTCTGTGTGTGTGCGTGTGTGTGCGCGCGCGCGCGCGCGCGCGCGTGTGTGTGTGTGTGTGTGTGTGTGTGTATGTGTGTGTGTGAGTGTGTGTATGTATGTGTGTGAGTTTGTTGACGCGTGAGTGTATGTGTGTGTGTCTATGTATGTGCGGGTGTGTGTGTATGTGTGTGTGTTTGTATGTATGTG
>NW_004797631.1:657516-659689 GCF_000002075.1 Aplysia californica | reverse complement strand
GAGAGAGAGAGAGAGAGAGAGAGAGAGAGAGAGAGAGAGCAGGAGGAGGAGAAAGAGAAAGATGAGGTCAAGAATAGAATGTCAGCCAATAACAAAACAATCACACACAGAGACCTCAACAACAAGCATTCCCTAAGCTCGCTTGCCTCCCCTCGTGCTCATAAGATCCCGCCATTATGGATAGAGAAATTACGAGCTCTGGTAAGATAATCCTCCTCCCGGTCTTGCCGTGTTGTCATGATGCAGGAGCAGATTCCCGCCAGTAGTTACCTAGGGCCAGTGGCATTGACCCAAGCCCTGACAGCCTACTCGCTCACAGGATCGATAGTAGATCTAGTGCTGGGTAGCTAGATTCCCGATTATTGAAAGCTAGGAATCGTAGGAATCGACTCCGAACCCAATTACTTACTTTCTAATGATGTGATTTCTTCCCGTGGTTACCTGGTAGGCTCGGAACATTTTCAGGATTTGGGATAACCTTGATTTTGGAACACTACAAAGCGTCAACTTTTACTTTTCAAAAATAAATCCTTTAAAAAAAAGAGAAGATTTTAGTGATTAAAGTAAACCGTTGGTTTACGTAAAAAGAAGTCGGAACTTTTTCCGTTAACTCTAACCGCGGGAATCGGTTCCGGACTCGATTCTTCGCCCAGCTCTTATCGATAGCCGTGGGTGACCAAACGCGCGCGTCAGAGCTCACTCCGTGGGTTGTCGTCCCTTTTTTCCTTTGTTTTCTTTTTCTTTTTTCCGTTTGTTTTCCTTTTCCCCCTTTGTTTTCTTTTTTTCTCCTTTGAGCGCTTTTTCTCTTTTCTCTTTGTTTTCCTTTTTATTTTCTTTGTCTCCCCCTTGGGTAAAAGCTACTAAACAAACTCCAAACTCTCAAGACACAAAAAACCTATGAAGAATATGCGCACATTTTGTTGACAAAATGAGTTGCAATACGGTTATATTATAAATTTTATACGACAGGTAGGCTACTATCTGAACGCTATTGGTAGGAAAGTTTTGATCCTCGGTATTTTCAGCGATAAATGTTTTCGAAACAGTAATACATAAGCAATGTGAATAAGCAATTTTTCACATAATATTCCTCTCGGTTGCCCAGGAATGATTGCTCAAATCCCCCACAATTTCCCTTAATTTACACTGAAGACAGTTATACTAGCAAACCTTACGGAGAATTTTTCAGAAAAGAGCTCGCTAACATTTTATTTTAATGTATGTATTTTTCCCCCCTATTGATAAAATTTAAATCATTTAGATGGCAGGCTCCTGACCCTGCCTATCAGAGCTGAGAGGAATAGAACCGAGAGATATTCTATAGAAAAAATTATTCCCACCCGGGAATCGAACTTGGGTCTCCTGTGTGCGACAGCTAAGTGTCTAACTGCTACACCACAAAAGCTGGTGCGCCCTTTCAGTAACACCCCCCCCCTAACGCCGTGTACTAACGTGATGTCCTAACGTGGTGTACGAACGTGATGCCCTAGCGTGGTGTCCTAACGTGATGTCCTAACGTGGTGTCCTAACATGATGTTACGAGACCACGTTAGGAGATCCCGTTAAGGCACCACGTTAGGACACCACGTTAAGGCACCACGTTCTGACACCACGTTAGCACGCCACATTAGAAGACCTAACGTGGTGCCTCAACGTGGTGTTCTAACGTAGGTATTTGCGCTGTTGCGCCGAAGGAAACAAAAGCTCGTCGACACTTCGAAGCATAGCGTCACTATTCGTCATATTCGAATACCGCAACGAATTGATTTTTTATTATTAAAGGCATGTTTTATAACTCTTGCTTCCTTGCTCCATTTCTAATGATGATGATGATGATGGTCTCTTATACCGGAAGTTCATTCATTAGATGAAAAACTATCAAAATGGGTTTGCTAGTTTCGATGTAATGACCTATTTAATGACGTTTTTGTCATTTTCAGATTTAGCCCTGGCGTAGTGGGTTTACCCCCCTCGGAGATAAAAAGAGTAGGATATTTCAACAATTTCGATTTTTATTATCACATCATCACTCTTTCTTGTAATCATCAGGTCTCGAACAAAGTATTTCAGTATTTTCCACCTATTGATTTTAGATCGAGACATATTGCTCCGATTCTGAGACGGTCTGAGAAGAATGAGACTAAATTTTTTTTTAAGGAGACCCCCCCCCCCC
>NW_004797631.1:655178-655702 GCF_000002075.1 Aplysia californica | reverse complement strand
ATCATCATCATCATCATCATCATCATCATCATCATCATCATCATCATCATCATTATCATCATCATCATCATCATGGGTTATAGCAATAACTATGAAACTGATAGCACGAGAGATGACAGTATGTAATTAATTAATGTCAGTGACAGAATGATAACGGTCCCTGACACTCAGTGACAATGACTTTGGTTTCGAAAGTCCTTAATGAAATACACAGTCAGAACTTTCATAAGGTGAATATTAGTTATTTGTTGCTTTTGTTTGGGGTTTCTTTGGCTGTTGTTCTTGTTGTTGTTTTGTTGTTGTTGGGGGTTTTTTTGGCTTTTTTTTGGCGGGGGGTGTTTGTTTGTTTTATTTGTTTTGCTGCTTTTTTGTTCTTTTGTTCCATGACGATTTCTATAAGATTGACGTCATCTGATTTTAGAACAAGGTGTGTATGATAATGTCCAGGAGTGTATTACGTACATAATTATTATAACATGCAAACTATTACAGATACAGATTCAAGGGATATACATATATATATA
>NW_004797631.1:651834-653356 GCF_000002075.1 Aplysia californica | reverse complement strand
CCCCCAAAGCGTGTGCGAGAGTGCGTCTCTGAATAGTTCCTGGGAGCTTGCTGGAGACGTCTCCGAATATCTTCTGCCTTACAAAGATGCTACAGCGAGGTCTAGGTCAGAACGAGGCCAAAATCTCTGGCCCACCAATCAAAAGCCTGTAACAAGGAGCACCCCGG
Organism: Aplysia californica; assembly: GCF_000002075.1. Classification (NCBI taxonomy): domain Eukaryota; kingdom Metazoa; phylum Mollusca; class Gastropoda; order Aplysiida; family Aplysiidae; genus Aplysia; species Aplysia californica. The sequence goes on along the minus strand of NW_004797631.1, from coordinate 653,189 downwards.
ATGCCAGCTTTTGGGCATTATCGATTTAGCGATCGTAAATCTGGGGGAACGGTCACAGAATCCCCCAGGCAAGTTACTCAATCGCTCTCACAGTCAGATCGATAAAAACATGCGATTGGGGCGATCGATCTCTGATACAATTTGTTTACGATCGGTTGGAGTTGGAGGTCGAGAGCTGTTGCTGCTTTTTTGTGTGGTATTGTGCGGAGGGTGGTGGTTGTGGCGATGGTGTTGTTGTTGTGGTTGTTGGTAGTGGAGGTGATGGTGGTGGTGATGGTCGGGGTGAAGATGTTGTTGTTGTTGTTGGTGGTGGTGGTGGTGGTGGTGGTGGAGGTGGAGGTGGTGGTGGTGATTGTGGTGATGATGGTGGTGGTGTTGTTATTGTTTTTGGTGGTGGTGATAGTTCTGGTGGTTGTGATTGTGGTGGTGATGGTGTTGTTGTTGTTGTTGTTGTTGTTTTTGTTGTTGGTAGCGGTGTTGGTAACGGTGATGGTGATGTTGGTGGCGTTGGTGTTGGTGGTGGCGGTGGTGGTGGTGGTAATTGTAGTGGTGAAGGTAGTGGTGTTGTTGTTGGTGGTGGTGGTTGTGGTGGCGATGGTGGTGATGTTGTTGTTGGTAATGATGGTGGTGTGGGCACTGGTAGTGGTAGTTGTGGTGGTGGTTATGATGCTTGGTGGCTGTGGTGATGGTGGTGGTGGAAGTGGTGGTGGTGTTAGCCATGATGGTGGAGGTGGGTGTTGTAGTGTAGAGAGTACTGGTGATTAAGATGATGGTGATGATGAATGTTGTTGTGGCTGTGGTGGTGGTGCTGGTGCTGGTGCTGGTCGTGTAAAGAATGCTGGTCATGATGATGATGATGGTGGTGGTTTTTTGTTTGTTTCCTGAATGGGCCTGGCGGACTCCACGAAGAAATCTTAGAGCGAATGCGAGGCTCTTTTTCGGCTCCATTGTCAATATGCTTAGCGGCACCTCCACTCGTCCAAATAAGTCCATTCGAATTGCCATTGTTCCTGGACATTCAAACATATGTTTGACATTCTCCTTTCCATGGCCGCATCTTCGGCAACATGGGCTGAGCTCTTCATTTACAAAGTTCTTATACCATCTTAAGCTCCAATGATGGTCCAACCGCAGTCTCGCAAGCTCAACCTGGTCCCAGCGACATGTGACATTTTGATGATGATGATGATGATGATGATGATGATCATTTCAACAGTCCTGGTCACAATGGTACCTCCGATTTGCAGCTTCAGGGAATTGAAATAGTCCAATATCCTACTAAAGAAAAACTTAACCAAAGAGAATCAATGTGGATTTGGAACTTGGGGTCTCACAAAATTTTCACTGGCCTTAAC
>NW_004797631.1:647263-650527 GCF_000002075.1 Aplysia californica | reverse complement strand
AGATAGATAGATAGATAGATAGATAGATAGATAGATAGATAGATAGATAGATAGACAGCAGGGCCGGCTCATGGGCCTATAAAGTCGGCGTTCACAATTAACTCAAATCAGGCTGAAGGTAGTCAAGGGCATGGTAAATGAGATGCATTCTTCATCCTACCTGTTTAGAGAAAATCTACTGGAAGAAGATGTCTATCCTTAGTTCTTTTTCTGCCGTAAAGGTGTCCATTACTCTGTTGACGAGTTGGAGGTGCTGTCAATGATGTCCTTGCGATTCGACATAAACGTCAGTGCGATTTTTAGGATTTTGCATACTTCTCTAAATGTTGCGTCGAGTTGTAGTTCTTCAGAGTTCAATAAAGGCTCCGGATTGTACGACACTGAGCAGACTTTAATGTTTCATTGCAGTATAATATTTATAATTCTGTTTGTAACTTGATTTTATGCTAAACGGGATAGCCGTCTGCTATACGATCCAAACGAACTGTAGGAAACGACTTTTGATAGTCCTGAAATTTGGAGAAGTCAACGATTGATAGTGTGTTGATTCTGTTTCGCTTTAAAAAACTGTCAACATTTTGATTAATTATTATGTCACAGACCTCCTTTGCAGCAATTTTGTTGTTGGTGTGATATCTGCATCTCTTGGAAGCGCGGTCCTTAGTGGTTTGACGTGTTGATGTAACACTTATACTGTTTCTAATTTCCTCGACGGCTGCTTTGAACGTGTCTAAAGCTTGTTGGGCTGCTATTGGAGTTGTACTTCTCTGTTGGAGGATCCCATACACAACGTCAACTTGCGTGGACACTGTAATGCATCGCTCTTTAATACATTCAAGAGACCACACACTTTGTGGATGGTATTGTCGGAATCTCTTCAAGACATAGCTGGATCTCTTCTTTCCACGTGAAGATTGTGTTAACACGTCGAGACTGAAAATTCCACCATGTTTCACACGGCGGAATAATATTCCAGTGACAAACTCATCTGAGAACGTCGATGCGTTTTGTTGAGTGTGCAAAAAATGTCGAAAATCCTGCAGCGTTAGCGAAAAGTATCCTGCAGTCTGATATGCCACAACAAGCGTGTTTTCAAACAAGATTCAGCTGATGCGCATAGCAATGAACAAAGACAGCATTAGGGAAACATTGGCACATCTCAGTCTCATTACTACAGCTGCCCCATATAGGTTTGGGCGATCAGCTTCTCCTCGACGCGGAATGGCTTTTTTTAAAGGGTAGAAATGAGTCTTAGGGCTTTAAAAAACTTTAGAAACCGCGCTATCGGTTTTCCGTCCTAAGTATGCCTCAGAATGATCACAAACTGTGAAAATTGGCCTGCATGAGCTGCTTCGTCAGCCTGAACAGAAAGAAAGTTGGCAGAGCGTATGTCTTTATTCAGTTCTTCGTGGTATATTTTGAAAATACAGTCCAGCAGTTTGTTTTGTATTATATGTATTTTGGAAGCATATTTTGCAACAGTAGCTTTTTGCAGATGATCGAATAGTATCTTGTCTGCGTTAAACGTCTATGTGCAGTAAATTAAGAAAGATTACCTCTATTCCCCCGACAAATCCCCTTTTCATGACCTCGAGCGGCGAGTTCGAGAGTTCCACAGAACAAAATACACCCGATAACCTTACACAGTATGTGCCTGTTCTTTCTCACCTGTTCGTTGTAGTGAGACTTTGCAATGAGATGACCAATGCCCAGCTGCACTGCTATGTCTACAGTTTCTAGTCCGAAAGTGTGATATTTAACGGCATTGTTGATGTGCGCTCTTGATGACTCAAGACTTTAATGCTTTGTTTCACATGGACAAGATCATAAAACCTGTCTTAGACCACTTAGAGTTCTCATTTCCAAAAATCAAAATTAGAAACAGTAAGCCTACAATGAGTATTTGCTTACGTTTGACTTTAAATGTAAGCCACTCCGCTGTTTCGAAAAGTTCCGCAGTTAAACACGATTGCTCCTTTTTGGTCGATTGTATTATGCTGATATCTTTGGGTTGGTGAGGACCCAATTCTTTCACTCTCTTCTTGTCATGTTGGTTTAGAGAACTGAATGTACATATGTACATGCATTTGCAAGCGCAAAATTAACGTAATTCATTCTGCAATATAATTGCACACTCTTGTTGATCTAATATAATAACTTTTACCACTACATCATTCTTCTAACACAGTGACTTTAATACATCATGTTGACCTCGCTCAAGTTCAGGGTTACAGAGGTGGGGCTCAAGATGAAAATGGCAAGACAATGGGCCAAACGCAGATCATTGTGAGCACTCCGGTGGATTTGTCCGAAGCTATCATAATACGAAAATTGAATTGAGAAAATTGTGTAAGCTACCGTGAGCTGGTCTGAGATCGCGTTATTTTTAGACTCTCTCTATGGGTTTTTTTCGGCTGGTGCACATTGAGATTGTGCCGCCTTTTTAAATGACTATAGCGGCACCGGCTATAGCGGGACCATCCCTACAGCGTGACCTAACCGGAATCCCCTTTCCCCCTATGTAAACTCAAATACTTAAGCTTGGACATAGCGGGGCAAGGAAAGGCCCGCACTCGGATACAGCGGGAGAGATCGAGGCAGCACAAACTGGAGGATTTGGGAATTTTTTAATTTTTTTTTTGGGGGGGGGCTGTAGGCGGGCTCCAAATGGCAGTCAGCGATGCATGCGGCTTTGTGATTGGCTAGTCCAGTGATGAGTGAGATGGGGCAGGTAGTAGCCTAGGCTGGGCCTAGAGAGAGATGGTGCGGAGAGACGCGTTTGGCTATGCGAACCAATCCAAAAGTGATGTAGATTTATACAAATGTACCACGAAACTCGCTCTAAAGGTCACCAGTTTTTTGTGTCCACCCACAGAGCATTTTTCGAGTTAGATTACTACCACTGAACATGCTATTTGTTACTTGGGTGAAGTATCTGAACTTGGTGTGGAAAAGAATCTAGTCGATGATGTGGAAAAGAATCTAGTCGATGGTGTAGAGTGCAACAGACACAATAATGACCGATTAGGCTCTGGTGAGTAACATGCCTGGAAAATTGATTGGATAGTGGATGTTTAAGTTTAAGATTCCTTTACTGTCTGTGAGTGGCGTGTGTATTGAAATATAAGGGCGGCTGTGAACGACCGTGCTCAATGGATGAGCCGCCCCAGATAGATAGATAAATAGATAGATAGATAGATAGATAGATAGATAGATAGATAGATAGATAGATAGATAGATAGATAGATAGATAGATAGATGTGA
>NW_004797631.1:642489-645385 GCF_000002075.1 Aplysia californica | reverse complement strand
GGGGGTTGAAGTGTTGGGAAAGGGGGGTAGAAGATGAGGGTTGAATTACACCTTGGTGGAGGCAGATGTTTTTCTCGATCTGCATTATTGTTGCTTGCGTGAATGTTTTGCTTTTTTATATTCGTGTTTTTCTCAGATTGTATATTATTTATGTTGTTGTTGTAGTTTGTTGTTGTAGTTTGTTGTTGTAGTAGTTGTTATTATTATTGTAGTTGTTGTTGTTGTTGGTGGTGGTGGTGATGGTGCTGCTGCTGTTTTTTATGTTGTTTCTGCTGCTGCTGCTGTTGTTGCTTTTGTTGCTGCTGATGTTGTTGTTTTTGCTGATGCTGTTGTTGTTGTTGTTTGTGGTGGTGGTGACACTTACATTATGTATCCGTTAAAACAAACAGTGACGCTTGTAGATTTCCCCCTGACTTTTCTTTCAAAGTCAATTTGATTTATATTATACTAGCTGAGCACCCGGCTTTGCTCGGGGTCGACGTCTTGGTGTCACTGCTCCTACTGGTCTACGCCGCAGAGGCATTTTACATCTACATGTACCTTGCTGTCTAGCATTTCACAGTCATACCAGGCTTCTAGATCGATATTGCTTTAGTTTAAGTCTGCCTTGATTAACTCCTTTCTTGATCTACATTGCTTTAGCGTATTGCTGTCTAGCCCTTAACAATCACAAAATACGGATTTCGCCTTACAACATCACAAAAAGCACTAAGAAAATAATAATCCACGAAAGGGCTGCTACATTGAAAAAGGAACACACCGACGTCTTCAAAATCACAGAGGCAGTGTCAATAGCTTGTTCGCTTTCCTCTGACAGCGTTAAAAAAATTTCTAGCTCATTGACAAATTAACCCAGGCCCACGAAACTTTGCATGACACTTCTATAGATTATTCGAAATGTGAGCATGCAAATTCATATGCACATTTCAGATTATGACATACGAATTATGGCAATGCAACATGGCTTGAAGATCAGAAATGATCCCAGGCTCAAGGACTTGGAAAAGACTGTTTCTGCGCTCTGAGGCTGCATCACCTTCCGTGAAATAAACTTACAGAAATGAATGCTCATTTTGGAGGGCAGGAAGGAGAGAGCCAATGCGATGATATACTTGACCCTGCACGCGAAACTGTGGATTCCATCCATTGAGGGCTGCATCGGTATAGCCCATGGATGTGAGTTGAAAGCAATTGTTGTACAGCCTGATTTTCTCCAGAAAGTGAGCGGACAGTGTCGACACACCGGACAGTGTCGACACACCAGACAGAAGGATTTGCAGTTCAGGAGGTGGTTTTGGAAATGGATGCAGATCTACTTTGCCATTGCTACAGCACATACCTTGTGTTTCATATGAAAATCCTATGGCTAGGCAGTGTGTACACTGTGTCGTCAGTTCCCCAATGTAGCACTTGTACTGAAAAGAATTGACAATGTAGAGAAATGCTTTTGTTGTTGATCTAGATCTAGACCACCTCGACCTTTGCGAGCTCGAGGGGTTCCAACTGCAGAACTTCGTTTTCTCTTTGGCATGGACAGGCGCTATCTAGGTCTAGATCTAGATCTAGATTCTGATTTAAGATCTGTGATGTCAAGGGACATGACTTTTATCTTTACTGTGCGGACAAGATAATTAAGGGAGTGGCACGCCCTTGGATGACGCTAAGGGTTCCGCGGGAAATAGGCGAAGATCATCTGAGAGACTCACTGAGATATTCAGTCGGACTCGGGACTCGGGACCACGACGAGGCAACACTTATCTTGGACGGGGGCCCCCTGACAGACCCGACTCATCGGACCGCCAGGTAACTTTACAAAGATCTATTGACGTTGTTCCCAGTAGAAAGAAAAAGAATTTGACAAAGGAGTCCAGAAAAAGTAATGATGGGCATCAAACGAAAGGATCACAGTCGAATTTAGCATCAAGTAAAAAAATTACAGAGACAGAAGCGTCGGCCTACAAAAGCGATCGGCGAAATAAAGAAATTTAACTTTTTACAGCAAAACTGAATCAAATCTGAAAAAAACGAAGGGTGCCACGATCTGGAGAATATTTTAAAGAATATTTTGGCGAAAACAGCATGTCGATCGATGCAGCCATTAAAAAGCCTTTTGAATAGCAAAATTTGGCCACCACAAATAGATAGTAGATATAACTGACTTACCGATTAAAGTAAAGTTTATCTCGATGTTTAGTTTTGTTTTGTTTTTAATAATAGTTTTTCTCTTGAACCCTTAATCAAATTAACAAATGATCTTATCCATAAAGTTCTGATATCAGAATCATGTTACGCCTACTTTATGAAAGACTGGAAAGGTAAGAAAAAGATTAAACCCTTTTTCGTAATAACTACATAATCTGTGAAAGTTATTATTTTCTTTTACCTCCATTGAAAGTGTTACTGGATTGTCACCCTCATAGTTATGATTATAATTACTTGCATAAGCTGTTCATTGCACGAGCTGGGCTGAGGTAACTTATCAACGTTACATTATTATTTATTAGGTTGATTGTTTTATAACCGCCTGACTTTATTCCACTAATGCAAGGCTGTTAAAACAAATTGTGTGACATCGTGGTAAAATTAAGTGCTCGTCAAAAATAACAAAATCAAACTAACAATTTTTTCTCCTATTTTTTCTCGAGTCAACACCTTTTACGTCGATAAAGTCCCATGTAAGTCACTAAAAAAAACACACACCCTCATATCAAGGATAACCCCAACCAATCAGATCAACTGTAAAAAAAACCCACCCTGTTACGACTGTGAACAAACCTGTTACGTTGTGCGGCTGAGAAATTGAACAAATAATAAATAATAAAATAATAATATATATTATTTATAATTATATAGCGCATTTCCAAAAAAAAGTAGGTCAATGCGTTTTACATTGGAA
>NW_004797631.1:634165-642389 GCF_000002075.1 Aplysia californica | reverse complement strand
TATCCAAAGAAGATTATTTATATTATTTCCGATATTATGGGCAATCGTCACCACACGCTACAGCTGTCTTACAACTATGAGACGAGACATGACTATACACAATTACACTAAACGACAGCCTTGTTTTGTAAGGTCTAGTCTCGCCTAGGTTAGGGCCTATCATGTTATCCAGCTGATGTTTTATTTACAACACAACACATGTTATATAATGTATATGACCATCATCATCATCATCATCAAGGACATTCACTGCACGAGAAGCCAGGCCGCCTCAAGCACTAATGATGAGGGGTGATTGGATGCGAGATGGCTACATTACGTGGGTGGGCCTGCATTTGTTTAATATAGTGACAGAGCAAACTTGGCTAAGCTATCTCTTTACGGCCAGGGTTTGAATTTTACGACCTTGCTCGTTCCGAAGTAATAATAATAATAATAATATTGCGCATTTCCAAAAATGTAGCTCAATGCGCTTTACATTGGAATACCCATTTTTCAAAAACCTTTCTTACTACTTCCTTTCTTCTCATGCAATATACATTAATGCACACACACACACACACACACACACACACACACACACACACACACACACACAGACTATTTTCATCAAGACATAGGAACAGAACAACTATAATGAAATATAATGTTAAAAGCTTATTTGAAGGATAGGCCTGTAGGAACAGAAAAATGTAAATGTTTAAGATGTCTATGTCTTTTGAAGCTATCAAGTGTTTTTATTTGTCTTAGTTTCATGGGTAATCCGTTCCACATAAATGGACCAAGATATGAGAAAGATTTCTCTCCATATGATTTGTATGATTTTACAGGTGTCACAAGTAGGGTGTTATCGTTTGATGATCTTAGGTTTCTCCCTGGTTTATACATAGATCTTCTGATAAGTTCTTGTAGATAAAAAGGAGCAGTTTTATTTACACATTTGAAACACATGACACAGATTTTAAATATTATTCTTTCTTTTACAGGGAGCCAATGCAGTTCTTTTTGGAACAGCCTATTATTACAAGAATATTTACAGAATTTTAGTTTCAGTTTGTATGTTCATTGTACTCTGAGCGGCCGCTTCTATTTTCCTTTCGTATCCCTTGCGAATGCAAGCCTAAAGTGCAAACCAAAATAATAGATATCCAGCAGAATAACGCGATGGCCCTTTAGCCAACAATGCGCAGCGGGGGTGTTTCTAGCTCCGCCCCTGACCTCACCAGTCACCCCTGAACCCACTACCGTGCGTCCTAACCACACCGTCCCCCCGTGACCCGACCTGGCCTTACCTTCAAGCAGAACCGCCCTCGCCGTCTTGCAGATCGAAAATGGGTCAGATGACCTAACAGCGGTTTCATCGGCCAGTAAAAATATGACCGTAGAGCGAACCAATGTTTTTGTTTGTTTGCGGATTTTATTATTCAAAGTGACTTATTGCAGGTGAGTGTCTCAGTATTGTTGTTCCCCAGAGGAAGAAATAGATTTCTATTACTTTCCATACGTGCTCTACGAAAAAAATAGTAAATAGTAACCTTGAGAGAGCCCCATATTTTCCGTTGACGTCACCTATTGCGTAAATGATTGCCTGGAAACGAAAAAGATCAAAATATTGATTGATTAAAACATCCATAACACCAATATTGCAAAAACTAGGTCAGTTATCGTAGAAAAAAAAGTGGAGCATCTAGTCTATACAATTGAGGAAGTTGTGATGGTTTCATTACGATAGTGCCTATGAACTCTTGCGGTTACACTGGGGTACGAAACTACGGCTATACCGACAGCAATTCCACAACATTGACCGAGGATGGGAGAAGTCGCCAACCATAACATGTGCGCTAAAGTGCGTGGGAGGGTGGGGCGAAATTCAAATGGTTTCTTGAATCTGTAATTCTTCAAGCTCAGTACAAAATCCCTTTTGTATTACCTTCACGAAAGCAATGCGGATTGACCAACTGTTCGTTCAGGTAAGACGCACTTTATCGATCAAACGATGTTTTGGCCCGGGGCTCTCCCCGAGCTCTAGCCTAGATCTAGCTGTGTGCTGTGTGTTGTGAGGCAAGCTTTGTCGTCTGTCGGAAAAGGCCAAGGCTATGAGGCCAGCTGATCGCTGTGTGGGAGGGAGGGAGGGAGGTCAACAACAAAATAACGGAGATTTGTTCTCCTGACTTCCACTTTTTTTCAAATGAATTCCCGTTGTGACCAAAACTTTTAGGCCATCAAGATTTGATGTTTAAGAGATTAAGACTCTTGTGTTGCTTTACATTCGCCTCCGCAATTTTTGGTTGCGTTGAAATGAACATGTCGATTACTCAGACATTACGCGGAAGTACACGTCTGCTAACTAATAAAATTCTTAGTGCGCTTTTGGACAAAACATTGGCCTACGGCGAGACCTAGAATCTAGATCTAGATCTAGATCTAGATCTAGACTCTAGATTTAGATTAAGATATCGAGATAAATGCTACCTTCTGTAGTCTTGAATCAGATCAGCTCTTTTGCCTTCCTTGAAGGCAAAGGAGAATCATGGCCATTCCCTGACTGTATTGACTCAATCAAATATAGGCAATGTGTGTTTGGTATTCCACCCATTTAAAACACAAAAGTTTGTTGTATGGTGTATGTGATAAGCCTTTTGTAGTTTTACACTCCTCTGTCTTTGCTCCTTGCTCCCCCGTTCATATAAATGACATAGAGGTATCTCTTCCATATAGATCTAAGATCTATATAGATCTAAGATCTATATATAGATCTAGATCTAAGATCTATATATATAGATCTAAGATCTAGATCTATATATAGATCTAAGATCTATATATAGATCTAAGATCTATATATAGATCTAAGATCTATATATAGATCCCCTTTATTTATTGTAATTTATTACATCTCCTGCATGATTTGCTTTTTCATCATAAAGGCTGATTTTTTCATAGGTAAAGTGTTTCATTCTGATCATAAGCCATGATAAGCTCCCTATACTTTATAATGCATTCCTTTAGTTTCTCTGTCAAAATTGGTCTCTTTCTCCATAGCAGAAGCCACAAGTTATCTTTAATCTAAACCTTTAAAAGTCTTCTTTTTCTCTTGCGAAACATTCTCCTCTGCAGATATGTTGGTTATCGTCAGATCTTGATGTACGAATTATTATATTAGTTTAAAACCACCTTTAATTGAGTCCTTTTCATGAAAAACTTGTTTGACAACAACATCAACAAAAGACATTTACTGAGAGTTGTTTTTAATCTTTCATCACACCACTGTGCGCTTAGTCGATCGCATTGTTTGCTTTTTGGCATAGCCGGTTTATAAAGATTATTGTGGCTTGGACAACATGAAAATTGAAGGTTGATGACTACATTTTCTACTCTTGGTCACAATTTGATTTCATCCACAAAGTGATATATCTCCTGTTCGTGGTTGGCAGGTGCATCTATCGTCATTATTAAAATCTCCTTCTTTTCTTTGTATATATATATTACTCTCTAATAACACTTCTAATCTTCAACACTTATAATAAGTATGACCCATTTGCATTGGCAAATATTGTAAAGCTCTTATATAAACTGAAATTAGAAAGAGATCTTCTCTTACCCCCGTATTCCAATTTATTAATTATTGGATTATGGTAGTTTTTTATGTTTTGATTTGATAGATCCTTGGTGCATTTCTTTGCACCATAATGCTTGAAATACAGGGTCAGTATCAGGCAAAGCATTTTAATTATATTTTGTTTTCATTTAATCGTTTAAAATGAGTTGGTCTTTTAACAATTAACTGGAAGTATTTATGGAAAGCACTGTTACATCTATCCCGTGAACTGGAAGGGACTCTTAAATAATACAGGCTGACTTCTCATGATGTATTTTTGGGGCTTACTTCACTGATCTGATCACTTTTTCCTGCAGCGTATGTTTCTCCATTGGTAGTCTCTTCTTTCCATCTTGCCTTATGATCTCCAACCCATCTTGATAGAGTTCAATGCGGCTCAGAATACTTTTTCTCCAAACATCCTTGCCACCCTACTAAGTTGAATCATAGTTCGTGAACACCAGGTGGTAAATGTGTGGCAAAGCAACTAAAGTGCTCTTTTTAGGACTCCCATTTCCAGGGAAAAAAATCAATTATCAATGTCATAATGATACTTCTTGATGTATGTTATAATAAAAAATATTATATAAAATAATATAGTATACTGCACCTTTAAAGTTTGGCCTACAATAAATAATATTGCTACTAAGCCACTTTTTCATACTGTCAGTTTCCTTGCTTGTCTGACTTATATCTATACTCTATTGGCAGGTTTCACAATTTGGGTGCTCAGCATTTCCCAAAATTGACCAAATATGAAGTGTTATAAAACATGACATATGATATACTGTTTGAAAGCTTAACATTTCAGGATACTGGAAGTGCATATTTTATGAGCGTCAGCTCATCGCAGTGTGCGTAAGAGACCTTTAAAGTTAACTCCCCCTGATTCTCACTAAATGAAGAAGCTTACTGAAATCTTTCTGTAAATCACATAAAGTACTCAAATATAACACAAAAATATTCACAATCCACCGAAGAACACCCAATCAGCTTACATAGGAAGAAGAAAAGCTTGAAACCCAAGATTTATTCCCAGATTACTCAATTTGTTGCATAACCGTGCAGTTAAAATAAAAAAATTAAGTATAGTATTTTATAATTGTCAAACAAAGCACAAAACTTTCCTGAGCTTTTTGTAATATAAAAAAGTAAATTAAAATGTACTAGAGTACAGGTTTTATGAACATTCACAGAAAGATAGCCAAGTTAGAGGCAAAACAATAATTTTAAATTATTTGGCTATCTCCCCTGAAAATTGGAAAAATATCATTTGAAAGGTTATTTTGCCAAAAATACATCACATTAACACAGAAAACCAATGGGAAATGAATATTAAGTAACAGTGTGTGGTAAAAAAGAGAACACTGTGTACATTAACCCTTGGAAAGGTGCATTATTTTGCCTCAGAAGCAGAGTAATTTTGAGATTTTCGTGATATCAGGGGGGTTATCAGAAATACTCGTAAATTCCTTATTTATACTAATAAAACCACAAACCACACATCACTGAACTGGCAATTGAATTCAGAAAAGAAACACAAAAGCAATACAATCCTCATGAAGGCTTAATTAAAAATAAATGTGCATGACACGGTAGGATCAGGCCTTCGAATTATGGGAATGTGGGGTTATTGGTACCATCTGAAAGCTTAATTATTTTTGTCTTGCTTTCGATGAAAACAATACCCATTAATCTCGAGGAGAAGTCAAGATATTTGCGATTGAAGGGACATAAAAGGCGTTGAGCCAAAAAAACAAAATTTTAATAAAAATTGTCAAACTCTAGCAGAAAATTGGTCGCTCCTTTGATTTCACTATTTTGACAAGTGCCTGATTTCACCACGATGCCTCACATTATTTGAATGGCAGAGATGTGAGTTTGAAAGTGGGGGTCTTTCAGTTTTGTCACATTGTCAAGTCCTACTGTCAGGTGATTAATCATGTTAAAATCATGGTTGATGTTGTCTGGTATGAATAATTATTTTCATTGTGTGTGTCATGAGTCGGTTGTTGTCATTTTTGTAATGAGAGACTACTGGATGGAGTGTCATCTGCCCCTTACTGAAGTGGGCAGACTTCACTACATAAAGGTAAGTTGTTTTTTCTATTCTTGGTAAAGTCCTTAACAAGAAGGACCTCATCTGCAAATGAAAGGAGTAGACAAATGATGTACAATGTACACTTCTTTTCTAGCATACATCTAAATTGCAAAGGGGTAAAAGAAAGTCTGTGAACATTGTTTCAGTAGGCCTACTATATTATACATGATCTCACCTGCAAAGGAGTAGAAATTAACATGTAGGTGAACTCTTCATTTTAGATCTAGTAGCAAATGCTTTGAAATTGAAAAATATTTAGAAAAGAAATCTATATCTATGGCCTGCAAAAAAAAAGTAAATAATTTTATAACCCTTAGTCCAAACTCAACCAAGACTGATTGTAGGGCCTGCAGTAGCTTAGACCCTAACTAAGCAACACAGAAAGAATAGACTGAAATTGCCCTCCAAGCTTAAGTTAAAAATAGTAAAAAGTGCCAAAAAAATAACCCACAAATGGTCTAGATGTAGAAGAATGTAGATAATGTAAACTATTCAGAGGGCTGGTTTGCTAATTTTCCATGTGCATTTTTTATTTAAAATAATCTGGTATTACACACATCAGTAAATTGGTCACGAGTGTTACTGGGCTGCCTTTCCAATTTATTTTGAGTATCGATGTCCCACATTGGGGGGCTCTCGTGGCCTAGAGGTTAAGGTGTTGGCCTCTCATTCAAAGGTCCCGGGTTTGAATCCGGGTAGCGACCGAACAATTTTCTTCTCTAAAATTGCCTCCTTTCACCTCCTTTCCTGCTCTCTAACAATGTTCTGTTGTCTGCTTTCATTTTCACTTTCGGCCCCCACCCCCTTACCTCCTTTGCCCCCTCCTCTGGGCTCCTGACTCTTTCTTCAGCCTTTCTACTGTTACTCCTTGGCTCCTCCTTACTGCTGTCTTTCTGCCACACCCCTGATCTTCTGGTAGGAAAGATCCACACCTAGCCTTCTCGGACAAGGGCGAAAAATCTCGGAGGGCCCGTGTGCAAGTTGCGCACGTTAAAGATCCCTTGGTGGTCTAAAATCGATAAGAGTAGGCTTTTGCTGCCACCTGGGCTAAATTCCAAATTTCCTTCCAACTGAAAATATTATGTGTGTCCCGCGCGCTCTTATGACCTTATGCAGTTGCGAGCGCCGTAAAACACTTTACAAAAAAAACCCTAAAAACCATTGGTTTGATATTTGTCCCACAGCCTTATACCGGCGTCTGTTGTGAAGTGGTTTGGTGTTTTGCCGTCTAATGCAGGAGAATCTGTGTTGGGTTTTTTGGTCTTTCTGTTTGGATGTTGTATATTACTCACTCTTTCTGCGTATTCTAGTGTGAGTGTGTATGTATGTGTATGTGCATTTGTGTGTGTTTTCTTGGTTTAGTAAGCGTTCTATGACACTTGCAATATAATTTGGTCTTATATATCAATGTCGAAGATTAGAGATGTTGAAAGAGAGTAATAAATACAATAAAAAGGAAGAAGAGAGCTAAGGATTATAGATGTTTGACGGGAAAGAAGGAGCAGAGCACCCGCCAACCTCCCAATTATCACATAGAGACGGAATTATTTGTTGGCTGTAGGTGTGTGTGTGAGTTGGGGTGGGGGAGTTTAATGTAATAGAATTGGACCGGTTTTTAGGTGTTGTGCCCAAAAGATCTTGTGAGTTCAATTTTCATGGCAAAGATGTTTTTGTCAAGCATCTGTCAGTCAAATTTAGTCCTGACAGGCACGATTTTTACAGCCCAGCTCTTATATGGTCTAAATTGTGTTGATGGAGGCGTAAAATGTTAACCATGTAGTCAGAATGCAGAAGCTGCACTGTAGACTTGAATCATAATATGCTTTACTGTATAGCAGTTCTTTCTTCAGGCGACAAAAGAATATATCTCGTTTTGTTGATGGGAAATGGAGATGTCACAACTCTGATGTTGACAATGGTGGTGCAAAAGAGTTATACACTATGTACTTATATTTTATTCTTTGTGTAGGCCCACTTCGTTTTGGAATTAGTGACTAAAATGACTCTATCCACAGGGTTTGGTAAGGTGTAAAGTTAGGAAAATACAAGTTACTCGTAACCAAATTTGGAAAAATGTTTCATTTAGCACTAACTGCTGAGAATTGCACAGGTGCTTGAATAGCTTAACGCTTTAAAAAGCTAATAAAGATAAAGATTTCTGAAAGAATTTGTCTAAACAGATCCACGTTATGTATTTGACTGTCAGTAGATTCAAATTTATCTTTTTCTTTTTAAATTACTTTTTAAATTATTTTTAAAAACTCATATATAATCGAATCCAAGCAGCTGATGAGTCAATAAATCTTCACCATTCTCTTAAATATGTTTGCCCTCGTAAACAATCTGTGGAGTTTTTGGGCTTATATATTATATTGTGCCGGTGATATTGATGGCTTGCGGTGGCCAAAACTGTCCGAAGTCTTGCCAAATTTCTGGAATGTGTGCATGAAGAAGATGAAATAGCAGTCACGTGGGACACACAAACCATTAATCTTTGCTTTGTTCACTCGGAGGTACGAACATTTTTG
>NW_004797631.1:629677-633127 GCF_000002075.1 Aplysia californica | reverse complement strand
ATAGTTTGTTTTGTTTTTGTAAAGTGTTTTACGGCGCTTGCAACTGCATAGGTCATATGAGCGCGCGGGACACACCAAATATTTTCAGTTGGTAGGAAATTTTGAATTTTGCCAGGGTGGCGGCCGAAGCCTACTCTTATATATATGTGTTTTTGTGAGGCGTGCTGACAAAATGAGTTACTTTTCGCTGTCCACAAATGGAGATATTGGGTTAAAAATCGACACTTGGGTCAAATTTGTAGATTTTCTATTGATGACATATTCTTTAAGAATATCATGTTTTTATTATTTCATACTTATAAATTGTAAAAAAAAAAACTTCGCCAATAAGCGTCATGTAGCGATTTCACTAGGGCTCGAATCCGAGAAGTAACTCATTTTGTCAGCACCCTTCACACACACACACACACACACACACACACACACACACACACATATATATATACAGTCAAACCTGTGTAAGACGGCCACCCATTGTCAAGGAGAAAAGTGGCCGTATAGGGCAGGTGGTCGTCTTAGGCAGGACTTATCAAGATGAAGAAAACAAACCGTTCCCATCTGTCCCCAATCGAAAGTAGCTCCATTGTTGTTGTCTTTATTGTTGTTGCTTTGTATTTCGTTTGTAGTTTTCATTTTGTTGCTGCTTTTGCACAAGGGTGACAATAAAAATAAAACGAAATGTATCAGACTTAAGGAAGGCTGAGTGATGGGGTAAAACAAACACATGGGTCGCCACCACTCGGAGAACGAGGGGCGCTTCAGTAACAAGTTCATGTTGACGTCCTTTGTTACTTTGTTACAGACTGGGTAAACAGTGACCACTCATCTCCCTTACGTTTTGTGTACGTGTTCTTGGCGGGGCTTATAGGTTATTAGGGATCACACGCTTACCTCACCAGCAGCCCAAAATTGGTAGCTATTGGTCAACAGTGGGAGGGGCCCACGCAACATGATCGGTTGTAGGGACTACCTAACAACAACCACAGGGAATTGAATTATGACGGCTCGCCCCCAACGCCAGGGGCCAAAGCACAATTTATGACAAAACGTAATGGAGTCACTAAGGTGGCCGTCTAAGACAGGTGTTATTGTTTAGTGTGATACTGATAGGGGTTGTGTGTTAAATTATTGTGGCCGCGGCTGCGTTGGACAGGTGCCCGTTTTACACAGTTAAATTATATAGAAAAAACGCAAGGGGGGGGGGGGGAATGGAAAGTGGCCGTTTGTACAGGTGGCTGTCTTATAGAGGTGGCCGCCAGGGCAGGTTTGACTGTATATATATATATATATATATATATATATATATATATATATATATATATATATATATATATATATATATATATATATATATATATATATATATATATATATATATATATGTGTGTGTGTGTGTGTGTGTGTTTATCTATATCTATATCTATCAGCCAACAGTAGGTATATACAGTCCTCAGAAAAAGTTAAGGACCACTTACAAAAGTGCACGAACAATAAAAACCGGCGAATCAAATTATTCATTCTTTAAAATACATTTAATTCATCAATCCATGAGTGCAACAAAGACATTTCATCCCAATCGAAACCGAAATGCATGATTCCCAGAGCTCTTGTCAGTTTGTTAGTGTTTGAGCGCTTAATCGGCTGCTTGCACTGTATGCTTCCCGGGAAGCTGAGAATGTTTCGGAGTGTTCTATGGTCTGCTGGGTTAATAATATAGTGTAAAGCGCATAGAGCCTGCTGTTGAGCGGGGATATGCGCTATGCAAATGCTATCTATCTATTATTATTATTAGCTCAAAAGGGACCCACCCTCAAAGTCGAAAATCACAAAAGAAAGGCGTGGGGAATGTTGTTGCATGTTTGTTACAGTCATCCAAGCAGCTGCTGGCGGGCAAACGGTAGTTGTCCCGAACTTTCCGATCAACCTCAGCCTACAACTGTTCAATAGGATTGAGGTCTGGACTGTTGGCTGGCCAAACCATGCGGGTAATCCCCGCCTGCAGCACGAAGGCGTTGACGCCCTGGACCTGTGCGGCGTGGCGTTATCGTCCTGAAGGACAGCTGCAGCAGGCCCGATCTGCTGCAGCGCCGTGACGACCGGAGGTCGAAAGATCTGCAGATACCGCTGCCCTGTCAAGATGTCTTGACTGCCTTGCCGTGAATGGTGGACACATGCGCTTCTGACAGTAGTGCCATTAACATTCACGAATTTGAACTGGTCTTCTACTTTGATATTGCTGAGACTTTTTGAGACTCTTTCTTTTGTGATTTTCAATTTTGAGGGTGGGTCCCTTTTGAGCGCTGGGAATTATGCATTTCGGTCTTGATTGTGATGAAATTTCTTTTTTGCACTTATGGATTGATGAATTAAATGTGTGTCAAAGAAGGTATAATTTGATTTCCTGGATTTTATTTTGAGTGCACTTTTGTAAGTGGTCCTTAACTTTTTGTGAAGATTGTATATTATATACATACATATATAATATATGTGCAGTGCATATATAAATAATATAAGATGTATATAGTTGTGTGCAATTAATGTCGCCAACGCCTGAGTGTGAGAAAAAAGGCCCATTCCAACAAAAGAAGAAAGGGAGAGGACCCCACCCTCCTCCTCCTCCCCCTCCCCCTTCCACCCACTCACCCGTCCCCTCTCCAATGACAGTGCTCAGCTGAGCGCTGCATCGTATTGTGTGTTGTGTTGTGTGCTTTGTGTTGAGTTGTTTGTTTTTAGTCGTGTTGTGTTGTGTATTTTGAGTCGTGCTGTTTTGTGTTGCGACGTGTTGCGTTGTGGTGTGTTTTGTGTTGTGTTGTGTTGTGTGTTTTGTGTTGCGACGTGTTGTGTCGTGTTGTGTTGTGTTGTGTGTTTTGTGTTGCGTTGTGTTGTGTTTTGTGTTGCGACGTGTTGTGTTGTGTTGTGTTGTGTGTTTTGTGTTGCGACGTGTTGTGTTGTGTTGTGTGTGTTGTGTTGTTTGTTTTGAGTCGTGTTGTGTGTTTTGTGTTGCGACGTGTTGTGTTGTGTTGTTTGTTTTGTGTTGTGGTGTGTTTTGTGTTGCGACGTGTTGTGTGTTTTGTGTTGCGACGTGTTG
Source organism: Aplysia californica (assembly GCF_000002075.1). NCBI lineage: Eukaryota > Metazoa > Mollusca > Gastropoda > Aplysiida > Aplysiidae > Aplysia > Aplysia californica. The sequence continues at coordinate 630,039 of NW_004797631.1, read as the reverse complement.
TGTTGTGGTGTGTTTTGTGTTGTGTTTTGTGTTGCGACGTGTTGTGTTGTGGTGTGTTTTGTGTTGCGACGTGTTGTGTTGTGTTGTTTGTTTGGAGTCGTATTGTGTTGTGTTGTGTGTTTTGTGTTCCGACGTGTTGTGTTGTGTTGTGTCGTGTTGGGTTGTGTGTTTTGTGTCGGGTGAAAACTGAACAGCTACGAGGTCGGCGGCGACGACTCGACCCCCAGCCGCCGGCTCAGGCGTGCAGAACGTGGTGACCTCTCGGCCCGCCCAGCTCCCAGCTCCCCCATTCACACTAAAGTACAGGCAGCCCAGCTGTACTGCCAACATGTAGTTTTCAGGATTAGTAGAGGCAAGCCAAG
>NW_004797631.1:627246-629577 GCF_000002075.1 Aplysia californica | reverse complement strand
GAAAAAAAATATATTATCTTGACAGTCTCAGATTTGGCTGGGTATCAATTTTTTTCGTCTTCGTTGTCAAGTCTTATCAATATCCCGTACGGTTTTGTGGGAATGTTGTTTTTGTTTTGAAAGAGGTGTTTTTTACGCCCCCGTCGACACAATTTAGGTAATTTAAGAGGTGGACTTCTCACTCTGTCAGGGCCGGGAATTCCGGAACTAACGTTGGATACCTTGGTCCGTTATTACATATATTATCATCATCATCATCATTATTATTACTGTCATCTTTATCATCATCATTATTATGTATCATTGTCTATGTTGCTTTTGACCCAGCACTAAATGACAGTTTTTTGTGTGTGTGTTTTTTTTTTGCGTGGACGTGCTTCTCTTTACACACGCAAACAAACACCAGTAGAAGCGTATGACAATATTGTGCGGACACCTGCCTCTCCTTGGTCCATGCACATTGATGGTGTATTGTGATTACGCAACGCGTGTTTTGGAAGTTAGTGCAGACGTCACGGGCGGAGATGTCGCTGTTGCACGGGTTGTAGTGTCGAGCTTCCTTCTTTCCTTCCTCGTCTTTCTTTCTCATCTTCCTGCTACGCTGTGACCCCATACTGGATACATTCTTTTTTTTATCGGGGAGACTATCTCGGTCTTTCATTATCTGGAAAGTTTTGTCCTTCTCGGCCCCAGTTGGCCCTGACAGGCACAGTCGACACCCGCCTCCTTTATGATTTAAGAGTACCAATTTGGTGGGAGATGGGGGGGGGGGGGGGGGGGCATTAAAACCTGGTTTTCCCCCCAAAAAAGAAAAAAAAAGAATTATTTGTGACCAACTCTGTCCTGGTGACCTTGATAGTTAGAGTCGAAGCAGCCCGCCTCTTAATATAAAAGAAATGTACAAAATATAACCAGCCGTTTTGTTGTTTGTTTGCTTTGGTAAGCGTTTTGCGGCGCTCGCAACTGCATAAGGTCATATGAGCGCGTGGGACACATTAAATAGTTTCAGTTTGGTAGGAATTAATTTTGAATTTTGCTCGGGCGGCAGCCGAAGTCTACTCATTTCGATTTTGGACCACCAAGGGATCCTTAACATGTGCAACTTGCACTCGGGATCCTCGAGATTTTGTGCCCTTATCCAAGAAGGCTAGTGTTAGATCTTACCTGCCATAAGATCAGATGTGAGACTGAAAGACATCAGTAAGAAGGATTCTAGGAGAAGCAGTAGAAAGATTCAGGAGCCCTGAGGAGTGGGCAAAGGGAGAGGGGGTGGGGTGTAGGGACAGAAAGTGGAGACGACAGCAAACGACTGGACATGGTTAAAGAACAGGAAAGGAGGTGAAAGTAGAAAGTTTTAGAGAAGAAAGTTTTCCGTCGCTGTCAGGTTTCGAACCGGAGACCTATTAAACAAGAGGTGAACACCTTTAGGCTAGGGACACGGTGACACGGACAGGGACAGTCAGTTGCTGTCACAGCAACAGTCAGTTGCTGTCACAGCAACACATCAAAAAGCGTGCACGCCAAAACCGCTCATGATTTCTTTTAAAACACACCAACCCGGCTGTGTTGAACACGGACAGGCACAGACAGCAACAGCCAGCGACAGTCAGGAAAATTCGAAAAGTGAGTGCACTAGAGTCTACTTCTCCTGTCTGTCTGTTCCAAGGGAGTTAAATAAAGATACGATCACAGTGATTGTTCTTGTCAAGATGGAGGATTTTGAAGAGAAACTGATCATTGCGGTGCAAGAAAGGCCAGCAATTTATGACAAGAGCGAAAAACATCTCCTTGGCGGAAATTGGTGTCTGGAAATTTGTTGCCATCTTTGTCAAATCTTCCTCACACAGGTCTAGAAGATTTCTGAATGTTGAACGCTGCATTCGAAAATATTCAATGAATTTTTCCTCATCATTCACAAGCTGTGGGAGGAGATGATGGTATTCACCTAACAAAAAGGGTTTTTTGTTAATAGGATGAACCGCATATCTTCGATGAGAAATTCGTGAACGTCTTAGAGCCAAGGTCCACATACTCCGCTTTCGTACGCTTACGTACTCACAAAGTGCGTATGGAAGCGTTCAACCTTTTATTTCTATATTACCTGGGCCCACTGCGGACGACACGTTTCCTCACGCTTACGTGAAAAACGTATGACGTCTAGCATGTCAAACATTTTCCGTACGTGCTGTGGCTTCAACGACACTGACTTCGTTGATTATCTTTTGTTTGCCCACTTTTACCTTTAAAATTAAATTAATGCCACTTAACTTTGATCTCAGTATTCTCAGTCTAAAAACTGATTGTTTAATTTAAAAAGAAAGAAAAAATGGG
>NW_004797631.1:623285-624670 GCF_000002075.1 Aplysia californica | reverse complement strand
AGAGAGAGAGAGAGAGAGAGAGAGAGAGAGAGAAAGAGAGAGAGACAGACAGACAGACAGACAGACTGACAGACAGACGTACAGACAGAGACGCCGTAAAAACTTACTAAAACAAAACAACAACAACAACAAAACAACAAACAGCTGATGAGCAAGCCTGAATGATCGATGCTCATTTTGCACCGCTTGCAAGTTTTCTTCTTCTCTATCTTTCCCTTTTCTCAAGTATATGGGGCTTTCTGCTGGGATATTGTTTCCCTTCTGATCTTTCCCTTTTATCCAGTATCATGACTTTCTGTTAGAATGTTGTTGCCCTTTCAGTCTGAGTTGACCCTGGCAGACTGGGTCGAAGCCCGCCTCCTTAATAATCTAAGATATGTGGACGGGGGCGTAATAGCACCTACGTTACCGTAAACATGGCGTGTTTTAAATCTCTTCCTAATTTCTGTCTCTGTCTGGCTTTCCCCTACACTGAATGACGTTATTGTCGTTATTGTGTCCTGGTGCGTCTCTTTATCCAAACAAACGAACACAGCACTACTGACACACATTGACATACACACTCTCACGCCCGCGCACACACGCACGGACACACACTCACTCACACAGACAGACGCACACACACACACACTCTCACACACACTCACACACCCATACGTGCGCGTGCACACACACACACTGACACATACACGCTGACGCACATTGGTGCCCACACACACACACACACATACACTGACACACTCGTACTGACACACACACGCGCACACAAAGACATACACACCCACACAAACGTATTCTGACACACACACACACACACACACACACACACACACACTCACACACACACTCACACTCATCATCTGCACACACACTCACAAAAAAACCCAAGTATGTTGGCCGCTACGTATTCCAAGAGTGAAATAGATCTAAGTGGCCAGGGTTTGTGTCGATACGCTCCCCTCCCCCTCCCCCCTGCTCACTGACTTCAAGGGCGGGCGGCATCAGTAGCGTCCTTCACAAACAACACCAACGGCAACAGTTACTACCACAACAGCAGCAGCAGCAGCAGGAGCATCATCATCATCTGTACGCAAATGAGTCAATTATCATGGAAACAAGCGAATCCTCGGGTAACGAGTAACTCTGCCAGTGCTGCAGTGTCTTGACCTCGCTCTGTGCCGAATCACGCTGTCTCCTTGACATTCCGTTTTGTTTTGTTTTATCTGCACATAAATACACTTATAAACACCATACACAAGAAGTGTATGCGCACCAATAATAATGTTTAATGTGAATGTATTCACGCGAGCGTAAAACAAATAAACATACAAACACACACGTAATATATTATACTCGCACACACACACACACACACACACACACAC
>NW_004797631.1:620538-621405 GCF_000002075.1 Aplysia californica | reverse complement strand
CGCTCTCTCTCTCTATTTTTGCTCCTACTCCTTTATTATTTTTCTCTTTCTTTTGCTTCCTTACCCCCCCCCCCGTTCTCTCCCTCTATTTTCCTATCTCCCTCTTTCTCTCCCCCTCTCTCCCTCTCCCCCTCTCTTTCCCTCTCCCTCTTTCTCTCGCTTTCTCTCTCTCTCTTGCTTCTTCCGTATTTATTTGTTTGTGTTGCAGTGTTTTTGAAAAAACATTTTCCCCTGTTTGTTGAGACGACCTCCCTCCTGACGCAGTTGAGTGGGTGTGTTGGGTGATCCAGTGGGGGCCGGCTTCATAAAAAAAGGGAAAAACATTTTATTTTGTTCTTTTTGTATTGTATTCATCTGTTCTTGTCGAATATAGGCGTTATGTGAGGTACAGCGGGTGGTCGGCGGGTGCTCTGGTGTGGTTTCCTCCCTCTTTCCTACCAAACATCTATCGTCCTGATCTGTACTTCTTTTTTGTGTTTTTTACTTTCTGCTTGTAACGCCTCTAATCTTCGGCACATACGTGACCTTATTGTGCAGCAAGTGCCGTAAAGCTCTATCTTAAACATAAAACAAGGTATCGGCTCCCCCATGCCGAGAAAAAAAAAGAAAAAAAAAGCGAAACCGAGAAGCAAGAATGCAGTAGTCGTGGGTGGTTGGCGCTGAGACTGGTGTGGTTTGCTCCATCGTTCATATCCATACATCTCTATCGTCTTTATCTCTCTTCTTTCTTTTTTATGTTTGTTACTCTCTTGATACCTCTCTAATCTTCGGGGGCTCTCGTGGCCTAGAGGTTAAGATGTTGGCCTCTCATTCAAAGGTCCCAGGTTCGAATCCGGGTAGCGACCGAAAAATTTTCTTCTCTAAAAT
>NW_004797631.1:616003-617595 GCF_000002075.1 Aplysia californica | reverse complement strand
AATTCCCCACTCACCTGTTATTGATGCGTGGGTTGTGAAATTAGTCCGGATCAAAGATGAAAATCCCCTATCTATATCTCTGTGGGGGATTGCAGGCTCGGTTATAATAAATGTGGTGTAAATAATCTTCTTTTATTTTGTGGCGAGCTGGCTTACCGTATAGCCTGACACATGATTAAGGGAGGCGGGGTCGAGACTTCCGTGTAGGAGGTTGGAGGGTGCTCTGGTGCTGTGGTTTGCTAATGCTTCCCTATTAGACATCTATCGTCCTTATCTCCCTCCTCCTTACTTCTGTTCTTTGTATATTACTCTCTAGTAGTTACACGTCTAATCTTCAGCTACTACTTTACTTTCCTTCCTTTTGTTTCTGGCTGTACGTGTGGGCGGTTTATGAGCGCCACCGATAGGTCCTCCTTCTTTACTCTACCCCGGTTATTTTTGTGTCTGTCTTACCTTTTCCCACCAGTAAATGATCATTATTGTGTCAATGTGCTTCTCTTTATCCAAACAAAAACAGTAACCTTCGGCACTTAATCGACCTATTTGTGTTGCTAATACTGTAAAACTCTATACTAAACTAGAGTCATAGAAACTGATACGTTAGTTGTTTTTCTGTTGGTAGAGGGGGAGAGCGGGTGGTTGGCGGTTGCTCTCCTGTGTTTGTTTCTTCTTTGCTGTCAAACATCTATCGTCCTGATCTGTCCGCCTTTTTGTGTTTGTTACTCTCTTGTTATGCCTCTATTCTTCGGCACTTACATAACCTTATTGTATTGCAAGTGCCGTAAAACTCTTACTAAAACTGCAAGTGCCGTAAAACTCTTATTAAAACTAACACTAAAAAGAAGAGAAGGAACTGAGCGGATCAACCTGTTTGAACAGGTGTTTCTGGGTAGCAGTCAGGCGCTTCGCTGTCGTCGCCCGAAGATCATGAGTTCGATTCCTGACTTGGGAGAAGTGTCGGCTTTACTTACTTGCTCTCTCCTTAAACCGTCAGGTACATAAATAGGAGAGTAAACGACGCCACGCTTGCCTGTCCCTGGCCATGTCCTCTAATTTTGGCCAATCCAGACCCTTTAAAAACACCGACTTTAATTTTTTTTTTTTATGTGATGGTGATATTGAAGAAGAAGAAAAAGAAGAAGACAAAAAGAAGGTGTGTGCCACCCCCTCTTCCTCCCCACCCTTAAAATTGCCTCACTGCAGTCTGTTCACGTGATTTGGCAACAGCTCTGTCTTCGATAAGATTCTTTTCTTTCAGGTCAGACGACTGAGCGATATTTTCTTGTTCTACCGCCTGCCGTGGCTTTTTCTTCCTTTCTTTCTTTCCTTCCTAAGATCCTTCCTTCCTTCTTTCTTTCCCCCCCCCATCCGCCTGTGTGTCTGTCTGTGTGTCTGTGTACCCGCCGAGCCAGGCTCATGTGTCTTGCCCCGGCTGTGAGCGTGGGAAGTGGGTCAGAGCTTCAGAGCTCCTTTCTTGCGTGCCAGTGTGCCAGTCCTTATACCTCGCTTGCTGGCTCCTTATTCTTTCTGGTTGTTGTTTGTTGTTTTTTTTGTTTGTTTGGTTGCTGTTTTTTTATTGCTTGTTTGTTTTT
>NW_004797631.1:613960-615216 GCF_000002075.1 Aplysia californica | reverse complement strand
TATAATGTGTTGTTTTTTTCCGTCACCGAAACTCTGAACCAAGCTTGCCATTTACAGTGTCACCGTCCCAATCACACACCCCCGGCGGCCAGAGGTGAAAGGTCGATGGAATCTGATCAGTTTGACCTTCTGTGGGCCCGCCCGGCGCTGTCTGGAGCGCGCGCGCGCTTTACGAACACAGCTTTTTCCACTGAGAAGGCACCGCTTGTGTTTGTTTACTTTTGACGTAAGCAGAACTTGTGGCACTTTTGCCTTAGCTCTCAAAGTTCACCGCTGTCTCCTCAAACGATTCCTATCTCTTCTTCCTTCTCCCCCTTGTCCTCCTCCTCCTCCGTCTTTGATTTATGAATATTTTTATTGTTTTGTTTTGTTTTGATTTGTTTGGTATGTTTTGTTATTGTCTCCGTTTTCCGTGGGTGGTTGGGGGGTGTTTTGGTGTGGCTTGCTACTTCGTTCCTGTCAGACATCTATCATCTTATCTCTCCTCATTCGTCCTCATTCTTTTCTTTGTATATTACTCCCTAGTACTATATCTTACCTCCCGCTCTTTTATGACCAGTTTGAGTCGAAAGTGCAGTAAAATAAAACTGAAAATTACGAAAAAAAAAATCCCCTCTCCGTTTTCATATTCTAAATCCAAATCATCTGTCATGCGATGTAAGCTATAGGAATATGTAACATGTTACAGCAACAGTTTCGTACGGTACAGTTACTTTGTTGCGCGGATGGCTGGAAGACGCCACTGGTAGGTCCTACTTCTTTTCTCTTCCTCTGTAGTTTCTGTCCGTCTGCCTTACCTTTTCCCAGCACTAAATGACCACTATTATTGTGTCGACGTGCTTCTCTGTACGCAAACAAAGTTAGATTTGTGAGTGGTTATTTTGTGTTCTCTGGTGTGATTTACTCCTTCTTTCCTATCAAACACGTATCGTACCCTTTTCTCTTCTCCTTTTTTGTTTGTTACTCTCTTGTAACACCTCTAATCTTCAGCACTTATACTTATATATAACCCTTTTGTGTTGCAAGTGCCTTAAAACTCTTTCTAAAGTAAACAGAACTGGGCAGAAGTATAGTCAAGGGTGTGACTGATGGAGACACTTAGGTCGTCATCTCATCGTTCTCCAATTCAGGTCCTGACTGACTCGTTCCCGTATTCAGTCACCCACTACCTTTCCCTCTCTGTCTCTGTCTGTCTGTCTGTCTGTCTGTCTGTCTGTCTGTCTGTCTGTCTGTCTGTCTGTCTGTCTGTCTGTCTG
>NW_004797631.1:603467-608387 GCF_000002075.1 Aplysia californica | reverse complement strand
GTGTGTGTGTGTGTGTGTGTGTGTGTATGTGTGTATGTGTGTGTGTGTGCGTGACGGTTGTTTGTAAGGATCATTCCAGGAAAAAAATCGAACTGCAGGGATACATTTAATTTTAACGCTGAGATGGCGAACTGATGGGAAAAATCCAACTAAAACACCCAAAGAAACTAAACAGTGATGGAGCCGTTCTTTGTTTTGTTTTCTATTGTTTAGGTTTAAAAGATATTTTTTCCATCCATCCATCCATCCATCCATCCATCCATCCATCCATCCATCCATCCATCCATCCATCCATTTATCTATCCATTTATCTATCCATCTATCTATCTATCTCTGGTGTGGTTTGCTCCTTCTGCCCTACCAGACATCTGTCCTCCTTATCTCTAGGCTCGCCCCCTCCTTGTATGTTACTCCCTAGTGACACCTCTAATGTTGGTAATTAAATGACCCAATTGTGTTACAAACTCTTTCATTCTAAAGAAATCCAAAGTTAAACAAAATGAATACAAACTTTTAAAAAACCGCAGAAACAAAACCGAAACCAAAAAAAGGCGAAAAAAAGAATAAAACCATTTTTCTCTCAATATATAGTTTGAATTTTTTTTTCCTCCGGAAGTCTTCATCTTCTCGTTACTTGTATGTCTTTGCAGTTTGATTGTTCGTGGAATGGCCCTTGATTGAGTGAGAGCTGTCTTGTTTCTGTTTGTCTATTTGTCTGCCAGCCTGTGATTCTGTATGTCTGTCTATCTGTCCTTGTGTTTTTCTGTCTGTGTGTCTGCGTGTCTGTCTGTCTGTCTGCGTGTCTGTCTGTCTGTCTGTCTGTCTGTCTGTCTGTCTGTCTGTCTGTCTGTCTGTCTGTCTGTCTGTCTGTTTGTCTTGTCTGTTCGTCTGAGGGGATGTCGTAGCCGTCTCAACCCTTCGGGCAGTGTCGAAGCAGCCTGCCTCCAAGATAATCCGTATCATTGTACCTGTATCGATAGTTTGTACCACTATACCTACTCCCTCAGCGATACATGTACTATGTAGATCATTTATGAGGTGTCTTTAGGCCATTCCCAAAGGGGGGATATTAACATGTAATAATGCACAGTAGATTTATAAATGTGCTGATTTATCAATGTCATGCTAATACTGTGCCGGAACAACATAGGTGGAACTGCTGCTTTTTCTTTCCTCATCCTTACTATCGTCATTTTTCCTCTACTTCTTTTGTATGTTTGTCATTCCCTTGTGAACTACTATTTCCATCCGGGGTGCCTTGATAGTCGAAGCAGACTTTGTGCTGTTAAGGCTAGAGAGGTGAGAAGAGTAAGCCTGATTCCCCGTTTGGACTTCTCTGTTGACATCCACCCCTTGGCACTCATGTGACCTTAGGCAGTTGCGAGCACTGTAAAACCTTACTAAACTAATCCACTCCCCCAGCGACACAAAACTCGATAGAGTCGAAATTGTGTCACCTGCGTGCGACAGTGAAGCGCCTGTCCGCTGCACCAGATGTAAAAATGAAATGTGAAACCGGGTGGATAATGACTTTGTTTAGTTTCAGTAAGAAATTTACGACACTTTCAACACAATTAGGCCACTGGAGTGCCGAAGATTAGAGGTGTTACAAACGAATAATGTTTCACAAGCAAGGCGAAGGAGAAATGGGGATGATAGGTGTTTGATAAGGCAGAAGGAGCAAGCCACACCAGAGCTCCCACCAACTACCCTCGATAAAGGCCACACATAGGCCTACCGCGTTTTCCCTTAGTTTCATTTCGTCAGTGTCCAGGCCTATGTGGGCTGACTGGGGTGTTGAATGCTACCCACACTGTCAATGTGTCAACATAGATGCACTGGAGTCTGTGGTGCAGCGATTAGGAGATTCGCTGTCGCTGTCCCTCGCACGAGATTCGAGTTCAGTTTCAGGGTGTCCAGCAAGGCATCCAAAATTAAGTTAGTTCGGTATCTTCTTTTTTTTTTTTTTTTTTTTTGGTAAGTGTTTTACGGCGCTCGCAACTGCATAAGGTCATGTGAGCGCACGGGACACACCTAATATTTTCAGTTGGTAAAAAATTTTGAATTTTTGCCCGGGTGGCGGCCAAAGCCTACTCTTATCGATTTTAGACCACCAAGGGATCTTTAAATTTTAACATGCGCTACTTGCACACGGGCTCTCCGAGAATTTTCGCCCTTGTCCGAGAAGGCTAGGTGTAGATCTTTCCTACCAGAATATCAGGGGTGTGGCGGAAAGACAGCATTAAGGAGGAGCCAAGGTGTAACAGTAGAAAGGCTAAATGATCTAAATTGTGTCGATGGGGACGTTAAATCGCTTACCTTTTTTTAAAAAGGGGGTTAAGCGTTAAGACAAGACATTATGCCACGTTCTCTCACTTCGCCTGTGTGTTTTTGTTGTTGTTGTTGTTGTTTTTTGGTAAGTGTTTTACAGCGCAAACAACTGCATAAGTAAGGTCATATATGAGTGCGCGGGACACACTAAACATTTCAGTTGGTAGGAACATTTTCAGCTGGTAGGACATTTATAATTTTGCCCGGGTGGCAACTGAAGCCTACTCTTATTGATTTTTGATCACCAAGTGATCTTTAACGTGCTCAATTTGCACTCAGGACCTCCTAGATTTTTGGCCCTTGTCCGAGAAGGGTAGGTGTAGATCTTTCCTACCAGAAGATGAGGGGTGTGGCTGAAAGACAAGCAGTAAGGAGGAGCCAAGGAGTAGCAGTTGAAAGATTCAGGATCCCATGGTAGGGGGCAAAGGAGGTTTGGGGGTGATTGCTAAAGGTAGAGACGAAGACAGACAACAGAACATTGCTAGAGAGCAGGGAAGGAGGTGAAAGGAGACAATTTTAGAGAAGAAAATTTTTCAATCGCTTCCCGGATTCGAATCCGAGACCTTTGGATGAGAAGCGAACACCTTAACCTCTAGGCCACAAAAGCCCCCCCCCCCCCCCCATGTCTGTGTGTATGTCTGTGTGTGTGTGTGTGTCTGTGTGTCTGTGTGTCTGTGTGTGTGTGTGTGTGTGGTGTGTATGTGCGTGGACCCGTGTAGGGTGGCTGCAGTGTGAATGCAATCCACGCTGTGTCAATATAGATGCAGATATTTGCGCAGCGTGCTGGAGCTTGTTGCAAACATTGTACGGGGAAGCGAAGGACAGGGAAGGTAAATGGTACGACGTCGTTTCTCGGTGAAGGAAAGTCCTCTTGCGTAGATCTACTGTGTCAGCTCGTCAGTCTTACCAATATTAAAACTTACTCTCTGTGTGTAGGGGAGGTGGGGGTGGGTTGTTGGCGGGTGCTCCTCTGGTGTAGTTTGCTCCTTCTTTCTTATCAAACAAGTATCGTCTTTCTCTCCCCTCCTTTTTTGTGTTTGTTACTCTTTTGTAACACCTCTAATCTTCGGCACTTGTTTGTCCCAATTGCTTTGCAAACGCCGTAAAACGCTTACTAAAGCAAAATCATCGGCACTCGTATGACCTGTGTTGTAAGAGCCGTAAATCTCTCTCTATCAAACATCTATCGTATTTATCTCTCCTCCTCCTTTTCTTTCATCCTTATCTCTCCACCTTCCTTTAGGTTTCTCTCTTTAACACTTCTGATCTTCCGCACTTATATAACCTTTTTCTCTAGCAAATGCGGTAAAACTCTCTCTTAAACTAAACAAATGCAAATTGTATCGAGCACGTTGAGGCGTGCGCGGGTGTCAAAGATTTTAAACACAGTAAAATGATAAATAAATAAAATAAATTATTTTATTAGAGTGCAGCGCCCTAAAGTATAATTGTGTACCACAAGACATAAGAATACAAAAATTACATTTTTGCGTAACGAATCTCTCTAATTGTGTTCAGTGTAGATGTGTTCTTTACGTCTCCATCCACTCAATTTAGATAATTTAGGAAGCAGGCTTCGACCCTGCCTGTCAGGGCCAGCCGGATCTAAAAGGCGCCCCAGTTAAAAGACGGAGACAAATCTGTTTTATGCGGAACTTCCAAAAAGTTTGGTTGCAGAATACGGTGTTTTGTGACGTGTGTACGACTACTGCTGCTGCTGCCGCTGCTGCTGCTGCTGCTGCTGCTGCCGCCGATATGAACGGCTCAATTTATGATCATTTTTTCAAATTTGTTAGTTTAAAAGCAATTCACACATGGCATTGGTTAAACCTTACGAAAGTGACTTCCTTACTAACAATACTAACATCACGGCAACAAACTGCAACAAGGGATGGGTCAGCTGAACCTTGACGTGAAGGCGCCGACTCATTCTGAATATGTTATTGTCATTGATTCAGAAAAAACAAACAAACGGGTTCTTAATTCCTTATGGAAACGTTCATTGACATGTAAGGGGGTTTTTGGATTGATTTTTAAAAAATTACATAGCTACACAATCGAGGGCAAGATGATTCTAATGGTACGCAGACATGTATGCCCCTATCGACGCTATTTACTTGATTAAGGACGAGGGCTGCATCGATCTTGTCGGACGGGGCCAACCCAGGCCGAGAGGGATACAGTTCGATTCCCGTGTGTGTGTGTGGGGGGGGGGGGGGTTGTTAATGGAGTACCTCCAGTCTTTCTGCTGGGCCGTTGTTTTTTCCCCTCTCAGCCCCTGTTGACCCTAATGGGCACGGCGGAGCAACCTGCAAGTTTCTTCCTAAATTGTTGGGGTTTTTTTTTGTGGCGTAAAAAAGCAACAACAACAATGGTATAATCGCAGTGACAGGTGGCCTGTTTGTGTTTGTGTGGTGGAGACGGCAAACATGTGGGTACATGAACCTGCTTCTCTGTGCTCTCTCTCTCTCTCTCTCTCTCTCTCTCTCTCTCTCTCTCTCTCTCTCTCTCTCTCTCTCTCTCTGTCTCTCTCTCCCCCCTCCGAAAACGATAAATCTTGCCCCCAAGACGCCATTGTTTTCGGTCTTC
>NW_004797631.1:597110-598803 GCF_000002075.1 Aplysia californica | reverse complement strand
ACTCACACCCCCCCCCCCCACACACACACAGTAGTTTATATATGTATAATATATCCGTAGAATTAACCTATTTGATGCGAAACCATCCAACTCTTCCCGCTATGAGTGGGAGAAACGATGGAAAAATTCATGCACCCCTGGACGAACGCATACCGATAACTTTCCTACCCTGAGTTTTTAACATTTATTTAATCTGACCATTGACGAAAACCAAGCCACGTTGTGAACTGGTTTTTGGGTTTTTAAATATTTTTTGTTTAAAAAAAAAAGTGTTTTACTGTGCTCGCTACTGCTTTGGGTCATATTGATATGAGCGTGCGGGACACATTAAATATTGCCAGTCGGTAGGAAATTTTGCCCGGGTGGCGTGCGAAGCCTACTCTTATCAATTTTTAGAACACCAAAGGATCTTTTAAGTGCGCAACTTGCACACGTGACCTCCTAGATTTTTTGCCCTTGTCCGAGAAGGCTAGGTGTAGATCTTTCCTAACAGAAGATCTGGGGTGTGACTGAAAGACATCAGTAAGAAGGAGTCAAGGAGTAGCCGTAGAAAGAATCAGGATCCCAGAGGAGAGGGCAAATTTATTTAATGAGGTGAGGTGGGGGGATGAGGGCAGAAAGGGGAGACGAAAGCAGACGACAGAACATTGTTAGACAGCAGGAAAGGAGGTGAAAGGAGGCAATTTTAGAGAAGAAAATGTTTCCATCGCTACCCATATTCGATTCCGGGACCTTTGAATGAGAGGCGAACACCTTAACCTCTAGGCCACGAGAGCCCTTTGGGTGTGCCTAAGCCCCTATCGAAATAATCGTCCTACTCTTCCCGCTCTGAGTGGGAGAGAAGATGAACATATTTTCGCAGCGTTGAACGACCGCATACCGATAACTTTCCTACCTCGAGTTTAAAAAACCCCCATTTTATTCTGATCATTGACCAAAAACAAGCCTCGCTGTGGACTGTTGAATGCAACCAACTTGTGTTTCACGGGCTCATATTATGACTTTATGCTGTTGCGAGCGCCGTAGAACTCCTACTAAACTAAACTAAACTAAACTTTCCAACAATAATTTGTTCATAAGAGTAGGACTGGCGCCAGTTTAGTCGACTATGTGCGGATTAAAAAAGTGTTATAATCAAATTTCCCCAGGATCACCCACGATGTCTCTTTTGTTTATTCGAATATGTCGGCCTGTTTGTGACTTTCCTCATCATTAACTTTACGGTACCATTGTCAGCTGTTCCTAGGAGTTGTTGTTCTCCACTGAAATTTGTCGTTGTTGTTTCGGTGTTTTTTGGTGTTTTTTTTTATTGGGGCCACAAAATGAGGTTCGCGTTATGTTACTATATTTAATTTTACTTCGTTTCTCTTACTCTGCATATTTTGAAATGTGTGTTGTTCTGTTCGTGGGTGGTTGGCGGGTGCACTGGTCTGATTTGCTGTTTCTCTGCTATCTAACATCCTTATCTTTCCTTCTTTTTTGTGTATGTGTTACTCTCTTGTAACACCTCTAATAATCAGCCTTCGTGTCTCCTATTTGTGTTGTAAATGAAGTAAAACTCGTACAAAACCTAAACCACGAGCTTGGAGGCCTTCATTGTCTTTGGCATGTTCCCGTGTATTCTCCCAACGTCCCTAATCCCCTGCCCTATACTAGCGTCCGTTTTTGAGGGTGGCGCACCATCCCCCCCCCC
>NW_004797631.1:595310-596953 GCF_000002075.1 Aplysia californica | reverse complement strand
TAACTGTTCTTTTCTCACTGTCCTTGTCCATAAGCAACAGCTGCTGCTCCTGGCACCTCCCCCTGGCTCATGACGCCACATTCCTGGGCCCTGACCTCACCGCCGACACCGATACATGCACCGATACATACAACGACACATACACCGACACTTCTACTGACACCACCACCGACACACCTGCAACGCTACCATCGACATCACCAACACTCACCACCAACACTAACAGACGATAATGATGATGATGATAATGGTAAGGATCGCTTCTTTTTTAAACCATTACACAGGTGGCCAGTGATATAGGTTTTAATATGCAGTAGTTATAATAATAATAATTGCATTTACATAGCGCATATCCATGCTCTACGGCATGCTCTATGAGCTTTACAACCCAGAAACATACTCGGCTTCCCAGGAAGCATAAAGTGCAAGCAGCGGATTGCATTCTCTGAAACACTAACAGATTGACAAGATCTTTCACTGTCTATAGCCGGGTACCCATTCCGGGTACCCATTCCCATCTGGGTGAAGCGAGGAAAGTTCATGTAAAGTGCCTATCCCAAGGACACAACGTCGGGCCCCTGATGGGATTCGAACTCACAACCTTTTGGATGCGAGTCTGAGAGCCTAACGACTAGGCCACCGACACCTCTTAATCACAGACCCTTTTCCGTTCGCCCAATTTGAATATGGAGACTGTTTTGGGGATTCTTTTTCATTCTTTAGTATTTTCTCTCTCCTGTCATATCAATATTTATATTTGTTCAATCATAGGAAACAGTCATGGTACTCTTTCCTGTCCAAAATCTATCAGCACCAAGATAAATTATAACAGAGAAGTATTGTAAAGTACTAGTCGCTGTTCCCCGGTCGCTGTTCCCCGGCACAATGAAGTCAGGCGAAGTCTGTGTCGATTTGCTTCTCTGTGTGGGTGGTTGGCGGGTGCTCTGTTGGTGTGGTTCGCTGCCCCTGTCCTATTCGTCATTATCTCCCCTCTTTGTCTTGGTATTACTCTCTAGTGACACCTTCTAATCTTGTGGGTGGTTGGCAGGTGTTCAGGTGTGGTTTGCTCCTTCTTTCCTATCAAACATACATCGTTCTTATCTCTCCTTCATTTTTGTGTAAGTTACTCTCTTGTAACACATCTATTTTTCAGCACTTATACGACCTTATTATGTTGCAAGTGCCGTAAAACTCTTACAAAAACTAGAACTAAGACTTTTAATCTTCGGCCTTATGATGTTATTGTGTTAAAGATGCCGCAAAATGGTTACTAAAAATAAAACGCTAAAACCTTATCAATCTGTCCATACTAGATCTAGTCGGTCTCCGTTCTTGCTTTCTGAAGGTGTGGGTGGTTTGAGGGTTCCAGTGGTAGGCCCTACTTCTTTTCTTTCCCTCTGTTACTGTTAAATTGTTTCTGTCCATGTTTTGCTTCTTCCCTGCAATTTATAAACGTTTATGTGTTGATGCGCTTCTCTTTCCCTGTCTGTCCGTCCGACTGTCTGTTCGTCCGTCTGTCTGTCTGTTTCTCTCTCTCTCTCTCTCTGTGTGTCTCTCTCTCTTTCTTTCTCTTTCTCTCTCTCTCTCTCTCTCTCTCTCTCTCTCTCTCTCTCTGTGTCTCTGTCTCTGTCTCTCTCTCTCTC
>NW_004797631.1:590843-592452 GCF_000002075.1 Aplysia californica | reverse complement strand
CCACACACACACACTCGCACGCGCACACACACACACACACACACACACATACACACACACACACACACACACACACACAGGAGCTAAGGAGTAGCTGTAGAAAGGACGCAGAAACAGTCAGGAGCCCAGAGGATGTGAGGAGGTGGGGGCAGAAAATGGAGACGAAAACAGACAACAGAACATTGCTAGAGAGCAGGAAATGAGGTGAAAGTTGACAATTTTAAGGAAGAAATTTTTTTTTCGGTCGCTACCTGATTCGAACCCGGGATCTTTAAATGAAAGGCAAACACCTTAACCTCAAGGTCACGAGAGCCTCCCCCCCCCCACCCCCAATACGTCTGTACTTGACCCCAAACCCATTACATTTTTAGACAGATTTGTTGTCTCAATGGTTTGTGTTGATGTAGGTGCTCATGAACCCACCGTCTGCCCCAACTCTTCTGAATCGTTTTGTGTAAGAGGGAAACGATTTCTTGAGGGTGCTTTTGTGTCGTTTGCTTCTTCTTTCTAATCAGACGTCCATCGTCCTTATTTCTCCCGACCTCCTTCTTTGCTTTACATATTCCTCTCTTGTAACTCCTTAAATCTTGGGCACTTATATGACATAGATCCATTTGTGTTGCAAGTGCCGTAAAGCTCTTATTAGATGTAAACAAACAAAGTTGAAGTAGGTACTTATGAACCATCTGTCGCACTTTTGAGAACCGTTTTGTGCTAGTGGTGAACGGTTTTTCCAGATATTGAAAGTAATGAAAGTGCTCTTTTTGTAGTCAAATCTTGAGCTGTTTCTATACAGCTCGCTACCTCAGAATTACAAAGTTCTATCAGACTTTTGTTTTTTTTAGTTACTGAGACCATGAGGTCAGACTTCAAATGTTCTATCTGCTCTATCAGAATCGTAATATTTTTCGGAGTCGTCATCAAGATATTCAAAGAACTGCATTCGAAAAAGTCTGACATGATGTGAAACTCAAGATCTTTGACGTCAAATTTGTCAAAACTATAGGTTTTGAACAGATAGAACGTTGTGATTCCGAGGTAGCGAGCTGTTGGTTGGAACGTCGTGCTGAGCGAGTGTGCCGGGTGGGAGGGAGATAACAGCGGCCCTCAAGTTATTCTGTTGTTGTTGTTTTTTTAGGGGGGGTGGGGGGTTGTCAACCCAAAGAGCCAGATTAGTATCCTTGTTTTTGAGCCGTTTGAGTTTAATCGGATTTTGTACTGTATTTTCTTTTCTGTCCGGAAGGGGATGCAGGGTTATTCTACAACTGCGTCCTACGTCTTATGAAATTGATGTTTACATTGAAGGAAAAAGAATTACGGAACAAAAAAACAAAAAACAAAAAACGTGCGGCTACCTTTCATGACTCGTTGTGCAGAAACGTGAAGTGTAAATAAAGCATATTGTTATCATCTTAATCCTTCCTGGGTGTATGTGCCCCAAGATTGTCCCTTGTGAATATCTTCTATCCGAGTGAAGATTGTTGTTTGTGAATATCTCTTCGCGTGAAGATTGTTGTTTGTGAATATCTTCTTTTGTTTTTGTTTTTGTAAAGTGTTTTACGGCGCTCGCAACTGCATAAGGTCATATGAGCGCGCGGGACACACCGAA
>NW_004797631.1:584545-586267 GCF_000002075.1 Aplysia californica | reverse complement strand
CCCCCCCTCCCCACCCCGCCCGTTCACCTGCCGGTTGCTTGTTCGTTTGTTGTTGTTGTTGAGACTGACAAAGGTCACTGCGTCTGTCCCTCTATAGTTTGCCTCAAAATATTGTTTTGTTTTTGGTGTGTTATTTTTATTGTCATCATCATTATTTTTTTGTTGTTGTTTGTTTTAGATCAGATGAAGTGGGAATTGGTTGATGTTTCTAATGATATTGTTTGGTTTTAAGTTTTGGTGGGCTTTTATTTTATTTAATGATTTATTATTATTTTTTTTTTACAGATCTGATGAAGTGAGAGTTGGCTGATGTTTCAAATGATTTTTTTGTTTTGTTTTTTTAATAAAATGTTTTTCAGATTAGCTAAAGTGGATTTTTTTTTTCAGTTAAGATGAAATGAGAGTTTGTTGGTGTTTTGAACGATATTGTTTTACTTGTCCTCCCCCCTCCCCTCCCCCCAGATCAGATGAAGTGATAATTCGCTGGTGGTTCAAATGACATTGGTTTGTCTTGTGTTTTTCAAATGCGATAAAGTGTGAGTTTGTTGACGTTTTCAATAACACTGTTTTTTTCTTCTCCTGTGTTTTTCAGGTCAGGTGAACTTGTAAATGCCAGTAAACAGGAGGTAAGAGAACTCTTGCCCTGTTAAATAATGGTTTGTTGACAACGCAGTCTGTTTTTTCCCCTGGGCTCATGATGATGGCAATCGTCAGGCCTCTGATTTATCTGTCTGTTTTTTCTGTCTGCTGTTTCTGTCTATCTGTCTGTTTTATTTGTCTGCTGTTTCTGTCTATCTGTCTGTTTTTTGTCTGCTTTTTCTGTCCATCTGTCTGTTTTTTTTCTGTCTGCTGTTTTTGTCTATCTGTCTGTTTTTTCTCTCAGCTGTTTCTATCTCTGTTTTTTTTTTCAATCTATTGTTTCTATCTCTCTGTTCTTTCTGTCTACTGTTTCTATCTCTTTGTTTTTTTCTGTTTGCTGTTTCTGTCTGTCTGTCTTTTTTCCGTCTGCTATCTGAGTCTATCTCTGTCTGTTTTTTTCTGTCTTTTTTTCTGTCTACTGTTTCTTTGTAGCTGTCTGTTTTTTCTGTCTGCTGTCTCTTACTTATCTGTCTGTTTTTCTGTCTATTGTTTTTGTCTATCTCTGTATGTTTTTTCTGTCTGCTGTTTCTGTCTATTGTTTCTGTCTATCTCTCTCTGTTTTTTTCTGTCTACTGTTTCTGTCTTATCTGTCTGGTTTTTCTGTCTATGCTTCTGTCTGGGTTTTTTTTTCTTTCTCCTGTTTCTGTCTATCTCTGTCTGTGTTTTTTTCAGTCTGTCGTCTATGTCTGTTTGTTTGTTTTTTTCTGTTTACTTTCTCTTGTCTATCTGTCCGTTTTTTCTGTTTACTGTCTCTTGTCTATCTGTCCGTTTTTTCTGTTTACTGTCTCTGACTTATCTGTCTGTTTTGTGGGTTTTTTGCCTAATGTTTTTGTCTATCTCTGTCTGTTTTATCTATCTACTATTTCTGTGTATTTTTCTCTGTTTGTTTTTTCTGTCGACTGTCTCTGTCCTTCTCTGTCTTTTTTTGTCTACTGTTTCGGTCTATCTCTCTGGTTTTCTTGTCTTCTGTTTCTGTTTATCTCTCTGGGTTTTTTCCTATCCTTATATATTTTCTTGCGTATCCCTCTGTTATTGTGTCTGTTGTCTCTGTCCTTCTGTTTTTTTTTTTTTTTTTTTTTTTTT
>NW_004797631.1:578205-582394 GCF_000002075.1 Aplysia californica | reverse complement strand
TTACCAATATCAATATCATCCAGCGATTTACTTCCCCTCCATTAACATATATATATATATATATTTATATATATATCAATCAGTTTGAGGTATGGCTATATCTACCTTAGTTTTTTGTTTGTTTGTTTTTATTACATCATGTTACAACTCACCACTTATCCGAGTAACAGCCATTTTGACACATTTGCTGGGCTGTACATCTATGGTTCAATGAAAGATCTAAAAAGATCTTTGTCGTTTCAATGCAAGACATAAGAATGTTGGTTTAAAAAAATGTAAATAAGTTTTATTTCACGAATACACTTTGTCAATTAACTCACCTGGAACATATTTTCGTGACTCTTTATTTTGTGGAAATAAAACGCAGTAGATTTTGTCCAGGGGAATGTAACCGTTAGATGGTATTGACCCTCGAATTGTATCAATACCGTTGAAAAATGGACGGCTCTGACTCTAGCAGTGCGCCGCTTCGATACACTTTTCTCGAAAGTTCGTGTCTCTGATGCTTACCCATGTGTGTGCGTGTATGTGTGTGTGTGTGTGTGTGTATGTGTGTGTGTGTGTGTGTGTGTGTGTATGTTTTATGTTTGTGTTTGTTGGGAGGAGGTGAGGGACGGCGCCATGCTATGGCATTAACAGTGAAGTTAATGTTCAAACAAAATAGTGGTGCCTCATTTTTCCCAGATGTCTATGAAAAAGCTGATCCCGTGAAATCATGAAATCGATTAAGCTTCTTAATCCCCCCCCCCCTCTCTCTCTCTCTGTCTGTCTCTGTCTCTCTTTCTTCCTATTTCTTATTTTTCTATCTGTCTGTCTGTCTGCCTGTCTCTCCCCTCTTTCTCCCCCCTCCTCTCTCTCTCTGTATTTCTCTGATTGTCTGTCTTTTGTCTCAGTGTGTGTGCCCCTCCCCCTTCTGTCTTACTCTCTCTCTCTCTATCTCTCTCTTTCTCTCCCTCCCTCTCACTCTCTGTTCAGACTGTCTTTCAGACTAACTCTGACATCGTACATTAGGAAAACGTACCCATCTGCGTAAAAAAAAAATTAATACTCTAAATGGCTGTTTTCGTTTCGATTCACTTCCGTATAATCATTGACAGATCCTCTTGTGTCTGATATGCTCCATCTTTCCTGTTAAACATCTATTTTCCTTATCTTTCCTCCTTTTTTCCCTTTGTATGTTACTCTCTAGTGACACCTCTGATCTTCGGCCTTGATAATAATTTGACCTATTTGTGTTGCAAGTGACGTTAAACTGTTACTAAAACTAAATTTAAAAAACAAAAACAGATCGTTATTTCATCATAATTCTCCTCTTTTCCCAAAATATTTATGATTTTTCACTTGAGAGTCACACCTAAGATGGTGTGCCAGGCAAAAAAAAAAATTCTGCGGAAAAATAGTGCGCGGTCGATATTTTATATTAAGTATATACTATTTTGGTTTGTTGGGGTAATGAACAGAGAAGTGGGAAGAATGGATTAACATCCAGGGGCGCTGTGGTCGTTTTTTCACCTCCCGCTCTATACTGGGTGTGTCAGTCTAAATATGGCAGGCTCCTACTTTTCAAGTACTTGACCGTATCTTTTAAAAGTAAGTAACAATCAAGAATCGTCATCATCATCATCATCATCATCATCATCATCATCATCATCATCATCATCATCGTCGTCGTCTTCGTCGTCGTCGTCGTCATCATCATCGTGATTGTTGTCAATGATGATGATGATGATGATGATGATAATGATGATGATGATAATGATGAAGATGAATTATTTTATGATGTTATAAATTTCGAAATGTTCAAGTCTTCTCCCATTATTTGCTTTTTCTTATTATCGTGTTTACTACAACAACAGCAGTGTTGCTGCTGGTAATGATGATGATTCTTGATTGTTACTAAAAGAAGACGGCCGGGTACAGAAAAAGAAGGCGCCTTCCATATTTAGACTGACGCGCACCCAGTTTAGAGTAGGAGGTGAGAAAGCATTCTCGACGTAATCCCAGATTCACCCTTTCTCTGCCTCGCCCGTCACTCTTTTTTTTTTCTTCTTTTGGTAAGTGTGTTTTACGGCGCTCGCAACTGCATAAGTTCATATGAGCGCGCGGGACACGTTAAACATTTTCAGTGGATAGGAAATCTTGAATTTTGCCTGGGTGGCTGCCGAAGCTTACTCTTGTCGAATTTGGACCACCAAGGGATCTTTAACGTGCACTATTTGCACTTGGGCCTCCGCCATTTTTCGCCCTTGTTGGGGAAGGTTAGATGTAAATCATTCTTACCAGAAGATCAGGGGTGTGGCTGAAAGACAGCAGTAAGAAGGAGCCAAGGAGTAGCAGTAGAAAGGCTGCAGAAAAAGTCAGGAGCTAAGAGCAGCGAGCAAAGTTTGTGTGGGAGCAAAAAGTGAAGACGCAAGCAGACGACAGAATAATGATATTGTTAGAGAGCAGGAAAGGATAAAGGATATGAAAGGAGAAAATTTTAGATACAAAAAATTTCCGTCGCTATCCGGATTGAATGAGAAGTGAACACCTTAACCTCTAGACCACGAGAGCCCCCGTCACTCTAGAAACAGTGGGTGGTTAGCGGGTTCCCTGGTGTGGTTTGCTCCTTCTTTCCTATATCAAACATCTATCGTCCTTATCTCTCCTTCTTTTTTTGTGTATATTACTCTCTTGTAACAGATCTATTCTTCGGCACTTATATGACCTTATTGTGTTGCAAGTGCCGTGAAATTCTTACTAAAACTAAGAAAAACAACAACAACAAAAAATAACAACCAACAACAACTCTAGAAACTGTTCAATAACACGACAAAGACGTTATGGCAGTGTATGGGTTAACGTGGTCGTTTGCTGGTGGTGACTGGTACAGTTAGAACGACGTGGCACGACCCACGATTTCTGGACTGGTGGTTTAATTGCTGTCCACGAGGTCACGATTGCCCCTGGCTGACCAATCGCCAATCAGTGTGGGTGGTTGGCGGGTGCTCGGGTGTGGGCTGGTTGGCGGGTGTGGGTGTTCTGGTATGGGGTGGTTGACGGTTGCTGTCGATGTGGGGTGGTTGGCGGGTGCTCGGAGTGGGGTGGTTGGCGGGTGCGTCGGTATGGGGTGGTTGGCCGGTGCTCGGTTGTGGAGTAGTTGGCGGGTGCTCGGGTGTGGGGTGGTTAGCGGATGCGTCAGTGTTGGGTGGTTGGCGGGTGCTCGGGTGTGGGGTGGTTGGCGGGTGCGTCAGTGTGGACTGGTTGGCGGGTGCAGGTGTTCGGATGTGGGGTGGTTGACGCGTGCTCGGGTGTGTGGTTTACCCTTTCTTTGCTATCAAACATCTTTCTTCCTTATCTCTCTTCCTCCATCTTTTCTTTTATATGATGCTCTCTGTTTTGTTTAGAAAATTAGAGGTGTTGAAAGGAGAAATACTAATTAAACACACAAAAGAGGAGGAGAGATATGGGCGATAAATGTTTGATAGGAGCAAAGGAATAAACCACACCAGCGCATCGGCCAAACCTCTCACAACCTTACTCTCTAGTTACACCTTTTATTTTCGACACTTATGTGACCTATAGTGTTGCAAGTGCTTACTCAAACCAAACAACGAAAAAAAAAAAAGACAAATCAGTTCAGCTCACACGTTCTGACTGTCTGAACAAACTCTCTTTAGCCTCGTCTGTGGTGTAGTCGTTAGGTGCTTCGCCGTCACATGCAGGAGACCCGGGTTCGATTCCCGAGTGGAGAAAAGGTTTATACTATAGTGTCTCGGGCTTTCTCCTTACTATCCCCCTCAACCTGAGTTTGCCTTGACAAGCATGAACACCTACCTGATTGAGGTCACGTCGATATAGGCGTAAAACACTTGGATAAGAAGAAGAAGTGCTCTGGTGTGGTTTGCTCCTTCTTTCCTATCAGACATCTATTGTTCTTATCTCTCTTCCTTCTTTTTTTTCTATTTGTTACTCTCTTGTAACACCTCTAATCTTCGGCCTTTATATGACCTTATTGTATTGCAAGTGCCGTAAAACTTTTATATGACCTTATTGTGTTGCAAGTGCGTAAAACTTTTACTAAAAAGAAGAAGAAAAGGAAAAATTCTTTCATGTCGCAACTCTGGTCGTTTCACGCTGAGAGTGACTACAATGCACGCGCTGTGGGTAGTTCCGATGTTTCTGTCTGCCTCGCGCTTGTATATATATA
>NW_004797631.1:574742-577113 GCF_000002075.1 Aplysia californica | reverse complement strand
GTGTGTGTGTGTGTGTGTGTGTTTCAGCCACGCTCTTTATCTTCTGGTAGAAAGATCTACGCCTTGCCTTCAAGGACAAGGGCGAAAATCTCGGAGATCACGTGTGCAAGTTGCGCACGTTTAAGATCTCTTTGTCGTCCAATATTGATAAGAGTAGGCTTTGGGTGCCAGCCGGGCAAAATTGAAAATTTCCTAACAACTGAAATGTTCAATGTGTACCACACGCTCAATATGACCGTATCTAGTTGCGAGCGCCATAAAACACCCCCCCCCCCCCAAAAAAAAAAAGAAAAAAGAAAAAAAAGAAAGAAAAAGAGAATGTGGGTGGTACTGGTTGGCGGATGCTCTACTGGTGTGGTTATATACTTCTTTCCTACTTAACATCTTTTGTTCTTATCTCCCCTCCTTCTTTTCTGTTTATATTACTCCTAGTAGTAGCACCTCTACTCTTGGGCACGTATACGACCTATTTGTTTTTGTGGGTATTTTTGTTGCTAGTGCCGCAAGGAAAAGAGCTAAGGACTTGGACGGACATCTAGATTTAAAGCTTTAGTTTAGTTACCTTGCTCAATATGACTGTGTTGTTGTTTGGATGTGCTTCTCCTTCCTCAAATGTAAAACTCCAAGTCGCGGGTGGTTGGTGGGTGTTCTAGTGTGGTTTGTCCCTTCTTTCCTATCAAACATGTGAATTCCTGATCTCTCCTTCTTTTTCGTGTAAGTTACTCTCTTGTTACGCCTCTAATCTTCAGCACTTATATGACCTTATTGTGTTGCAAGTGCCGTAAAACTCTTACTAAAACAACACAAACTCCAAGGCGTGAAGAGTACAGTGCTATTAACTTGTGCTGTATCCTACTGCGTAAGCTGACAAAACGCCTTAAAAAATATTTACACCAGTTTCGAGATAAAGAGGCTTTTGTCAGCATAGCTATTTTTGAAAAAAGTTCTTTCAAAATTTGAATTCTATTTTAATAAAAAAAACAACTAGATACAGTTTTACTTTTTTTTTCTTTCGGAAAGCGCTATTTGCAATGACGCGTTCGCTCCCGTGCTATTTGAAGTGCCGCGTTCTGAATAGCTCCCATGCTATTTGAAACGCCAGTAGGCCTACTTGAATCTAGATCTAGATGCCATCGTTTCTACATGATAATTTTGTAGTTCTGCCTGAATTACCTCCTAGGATTTGACTCCTTTTTTATGACGTTGTCTTATTTCGATCAATATCGGGTAGATATAGAGATCTAGATCTAGATCTAGATCTAGATTAGATCTAAAGATCTAAAAATTGTTTCTGACATTGTTTGCACAAAAGTAGTCTAGACGTAGTCTTGTTTATCTCTCATAATCAGAATCATTTGAGTTTTGAGTTTGAGCAAGTAAGTCGAAAGACGCTTGGATAAAAATAACAAGACGATGCAACTCGGTATAAGCAGTATTTCCTGTCGCAGTGTCGTCTTACAATAGATTCTAGATCTACCTAAAAATATTATCTTTAAGTTAGGCTTAGAGAACGTATACAAGCTGTCTACGTTCGCTGGGCCTAAGTCTAATGTTCAGTGCTTCCAAGCGCGACACCGAATCCCGGTCCCGGAAGGTTTTTTTTTTCTCCTGTGCCTACAATTTAAAAATAAAAATAATAATTAGACTCACAGACCAAGGAAAGCCACTATTGAACTTTAACCAGGCCTAAATTGGTAAAAGGAAAAGTATAGACTATACTAAGGCCTACTTTGTACAGAGCTCCTCTTGGGGACAAAACCAGAATGTGCCTGCTTCACCACTAGATCTAGATACATTTAAAAAACTAGCCTACAAAGCAACAAGTTATAATTATGGGGGAAATTTGTTGGTCAGTTGAAAAGAGGACAAAAAACAACAACAAACCTTCCAGGACCGGGATCGAACCCACGCTCATAAAATAATGGTTAGGCTTCAAACGCAGCCGCGCTGTCACTTCGGTCTTCAGAACTTCCGTTAACGAAAGCTAGATTAAGCTTCATATAGCCTAGGCTAACTCACGGCGTTTTATTTATCACTGGCGCTAATCGCAACGCGGCGTTTTATTTAGCACTGGCGCTAATCGCAACGCGGCGTTTTATTTAGCACTGGCTCTAATCAGCGTTGCAAATAGGCACTTCCATTTTTTTCACAAAGGTAGCGTAACTGATCAGGCTTTCCATTTCGTAAATTAAAAAAAATTGGCGCAAAAAATGAAAAACGCATTTTGTCAGCTTACGACAGTGTAGATCTGAAGCCCGTGTCCCGAGGCCATGACCGAGCTGACATGTACGTCCTCGGCGGAGTGCAGAAATGTCACGCCCCCGACGAATCTCGTGTGTGTGTGTGTGTGTGTGTGTGTGTGTGTGTGTGT
>NW_004797631.1:556570-558915 GCF_000002075.1 Aplysia californica | reverse complement strand
AAGAAGAAGAAGAAGAAGAAGAAGAAGAAGAAGAAGAAGAAGAAGAAGAAGAAAACCACGGACTACCTCTCCATCCTTCCACCTGTCTATATCTCCAAACCTCCATCTGTCTATCCTTCCTTCTTTTCTCTCTTCCATCCCTCCACCCTTTCATCGCTCCATGTGGGTGGTTGGCGGGTGCTTTAGTGAGGTTTGCTTCTTCTTTCCTATCTAAGCATCTATCGTCTTTATCTCCCCTCCTTCTTTTTTGTGTTTGTTACTCTCTTGTAACACCTCTAATCTTCGGCGTGGGTGGTTGGCGGGCGCTCTGGTGTGGTTTGCTCCTTCTATCCTATCAAACATCTATATTCTTTATCTCCCCTCCTTCTTTTTTATGTTTGTTACTCCCTTGTAACTCCTCTAATTTTCTGGCACTCATATGACCTTATGCAGTTGCGTGCGCCGTAAAACCTCTACTAAAACTAGACTGATCTTCGGCACTGATATGACCTTATTGTGTTGCGAGTGCCGTGAAACTCCTACATAAACTAAACATCTCTCCATCCCTCCATTTCTCTATCCCTCTATCATGGCGGGCAGTTGACGGGTGCTCTGGTGTGGTCTGCTCCTTTTTTCATAACAAGCATCTATCGTCCTTATCTGTCCTCCTTTTTGTATGTACTACTCTTTTGCAACACCTTTAGTCATCGGCACTTTTTATGACCTAATATTTTTGATAGTGCCATAAAAGTCTCTCAAACTTAGTACCCTGCTATCCGTCCTTCCATCTCTCCACCCCTCCATCTCCCCATTCCTCCTTCTCTCCATCTTACCCCCACCCAATCTCGTCATCTCCTTCCCTCCATGTCACCACCCTTCTTCTCTCCATTCTTCTATATCTCCATCCTTCCATCTCTCCTCCACTCCATCTCTCCTCCCCTCCATCTCTCTTTTCCTCCATCTTTCCTTTCCTCCATCTTTCCTCCCCTTCATCTGTCCATCCCTCCATCTCCCCACCCCTCCTTCCCTCCTTCCTTCCATCCCTCCGATTTGCCACCCCTCCACCCCTTCATCTCTCCATCACTTCATCTCTCCATCCTTCCATTCCCTATCCGTAGCTTGCAGCGAGAAAGGAAGAAGGAAGGAGTAGGAAGGAAGAAGGAATGAGTAGGAAGGGAGAAGGTAGGAAGGAAGGAAGAAGGAAAACTGCAGTCGGCCATCATGAGGCGCGCCGACTCCTGCTGCTATGTTGCACTGGCGCGACCGAGTTTCTCGCGGAGGCCTCCCGGCCTGGTCGATGCGGGGAGTCGCGGCTCGTCCTTCCTTCCCTCTCCTTCTCTCCTTCTCTCCTCCTCCTTTCCTTCTCTCCTCCTCCCCTCCGTGATGTGGGGAACTGGGTCATGGTGCGAGCTTGGGGCCCTGTCGAGGATTTTCCCACCCTGAGTTTTGTCGTAGCTTCTCTATACCCAGACAGACACATTGCTGGAGGACTCGGGCCGGGGTTGATGAACGATTAGACAAAGTGTCTGCGTCCCCCCCACCATTTCTTCTTCCTCCCCCCTACCCCCCCTCTTCCTCCTCTTTTCCTCTTCTCCGTCCGCCCCCCCCTCCCTTCCTGTTCTCTCCAAACCCACTCGTCCTCTTCTCCTCCTCTACTCCTCTCCGCCCTCTTCTCCCCCCTCCTCCACCTCCTTCACCCATCTCCCTTCTCTTTTCTTTTCGTCCCCCTTCTCCTGCTTCTCACCCTTCTCCTCCTCCTCTTATCTGCCCCTCCCTTCTTCTTTTCTCCGACCCTCTCTTTCCCTCCACCCCTCCCTCCTCACACAACCTCTTCTCCTTTCCTTGTTCCCTTCCCGTCCTCCTCCCACCCCCACCCCACCGCTCCTCTTTTCTCTATCCCTCCCTCCCCCACCCTCTCCCTCCCCTCTATAACCACCTCAGCTACAACCACCGCCCTCTATTCCGATCTCAAGCTCCTGTCACTGCCTATTCGTTTGTTGATATTTTTTCTCCTACTCCTCAATCAGGGTTTTTTTTTTGGTTTAGTTTTGCTTTTTTGTCTCATTTTCTCCCCTGTGCGTGGTTTTTCTTTTTTTTCTTTTCGTTTTAAGGTTGTTTTTCTTTTTTCCTTTTTACGTTCCGTTTCTCTCAGCATAGTGCTCGGAATTCTGGTTTTGTTTTGATTTGCGCGTGACGTCTTTGGGAGCCGGGACCGGGGACTAGGTTTCTGGGGAGATGGCTCGGAGCCAGTGAGTGGTTTCTGAAAGGTTCACCACCGTCCTCTTCCTTCTTCTCCTCCTCCCCCTCCCCCTCCTCTTCCTCCTCATTTTTCTTCTTCTTCTTCTTCTTCTTCTTCTTCTTCTTCT
>NW_004797631.1:553958-555135 GCF_000002075.1 Aplysia californica | reverse complement strand
AGAGAGAGAGAGAGAGAGAGAGAGAGAGAGAGAGAGAGAGAGAGAGGGAGAGACTCACACAGACAGAGACTAATTAATCCTCTCCAAGGTCACAGAAAGTATTCTCCCGCACTGTGCGTCACTGTCATAACGAACTCTCTTTCGCCATGGTCACTGTGCTAAGTTAGCCTTTAAAACTTTAAAATGCCGAATGTGGTAGCAGAGTAATACAAGGTTACAATATCGGTCCTTTTTGCACCTCTAAAGATTAGTGTTTGAGTTTCGTTTAGAATGGATAGAGTAGAGGTAGAGTCTATATATGTAGCCCAGGACAGAAGTTCATGGAGGGCTCTTGTCGATGGCCTTGACCAATGGTGGCCTATACTCCGGCACGGGGTGAGAAAGGATGCTGATGATGTTAGTTTAGAAGGTTGCGTTAAGTATTTTCAGGTCTTTCTTTCCTTGAAACGATCAATGACATCGACTAAAGGTGTTAAGGAAGGCCCCTTAAAACCTTGATAAAACACGGTCTCCACGTTTTAAGTGTGATTTAGTGCAATTTATGAAACGAAAGTGAGAGAAAAGTGGGCCTACGGGGTTGAAAAATGGCACACGGCGACTTCATTGCCATTGCCTTTGTTGTCATCCGTCATTGTGTCCCTTTTATCGCTCTTCTCGGGACATCTGAATTTTACGATCGGTGGTTGGCGGGTGCTCTGGTGTGGTCTGCTACTTCTTTCCTATCAGGTATCTGTTGTCCTGATCTCTCCTCTTTCTATTTTGTGTTTGTTACTCTCTTGTAACACCTCTAATCTGTGGCACTTCTATGACGCCTTTGTGTATCAAGTAAGTGATATAAAACTGTTACTAAAAGAAACCTAAAAATTTCACGCCTATCCCCGACTCAACATCAAGAGTTCATGGTGTCTCTTTTTACGGACTTTCCTAAAGTGCCAGAAGTGTGAGAAGTTTCCATAGACTTGTATTTCTGGACCGCGCGCATGTCATGGCCGCCGCTCTTCACTCTCCATAAAACATTTAGGGCTAAACTATAGTCTTGCTATAGTCGAAAGGGCTTTTACTTCTGGATTTTCGTTGACAACTCCACAACTAAAACAACTACAACAACAAAACACACAGCGAAAAGAACGCCATCATCATTAACTAAAACAACATCAAAACAATAACAACAACAACT
>NW_004797631.1:551101-553857 GCF_000002075.1 Aplysia californica | reverse complement strand
ATTTTCTTCTCTATAATTGTCTACTTTCACCTCCTTTCCTGCTCTCTAACAATGTTCTGTTGTCTGCTTTCATTGCCACTTTCTGTCCCCACCCCCTTACATTCTTTGCTCCCTCCTGACTCTTTCTGCAGCCTTTCTACTGCTACTTCTTGGCTCTTCCTTACTGTTGTCTTTCTGCCACACCCCTGATCTTCTGGTAGAAAAGATCTACACCTAGCCTTCTCGGACAAGGCCTAAAAATCTCGGAGGGCCCGTGTGCAAGTTGCGCACGTTAAAGATCCCTTCGTGGTCTAAAATCGATAAGAGTAGGCTTCGGCCGCCACCCGGGCAAAATTCAAAGTTTCCTACCAACTGAAAATATTAGGTGTGTCCCGCGCGCTCATATGACCGTATGCAGTTGCGAGCGCCGTAAAACATTTTACAAAAAACAACAACAGTGGGTGGTTTGCGGGTGCTCTGGTGTGGATTGCTTCTTCTTTCCTATCAAACATCTGTCGTCCTTAAATCTCCCCTTCTTCTTGTTTGTGTTTGTTGCTCTCTTGTAACACCTCTAATCTTCTGGCTCTCATATGACTTTATGCTTATGCTCCTGCGAGCGCCGTAAAACATCTACTAAAACTAAAACAACAACAACAACAACAACAATAACAACAGCAGCAGCAGAAACAACAACACTAATAACAGCAACAACAAGGTGTCGACGACAACAGGAACATCAGCGAGAAAAACATCATCATCATCATCATCATCATCATCATCATCATCATCATCATCATCATCATCATCATGATCAACAACAACAACAACAACAATAGTTACAACGACAACAACAACAACAACAGTTACAACAGCAGCAACAACGACAAGAACAAGCATGAAGTTACAATTAGGCCGCCAAGTCTGCCTACGTCAACGCAGTTATTGATCTGTTGGTGTGATGGCAGACACCTGTCTGTGAGCAAAGCCTGGCCTGTTGAGTCAGTAAGTGTCTGTCTGTCTGTCTGTCTGTCTGTCTGTCTGTCTGTCTGTCTGTCTGTTTGTTTGTTTTTTGTGTGTCTGTCTGTCTGTCTGTCTGTTGGTGTGATGGCAGACACCTGTCTGTGAGCCAAGCCTGGCCTGTTGAGTCAGTGTCTGTCTATCTGTCTGCATGTCTGTCTGTCTGTCTATCTGTCTGTCTGTCTGTTTGTTGGTGTGTTTGTCTGTCTGTCTGTCTGTCTGTCTGTCTGTCTGTCTGTCTGTCTGTCTGTCTGTCTGTGAGCAAAGCCCTGGCCTGTTGAGTCAGTGAATGCCTGTCTGTCTCTCTCAGTCTGTTTGTGTGTCTGTTTGTGTGTGTGTCTGTCTGTCTGTCTGTCTGTCCGTCTGTCTGTCTGTCTGTCGGTCTGTCTGAGCCAAGCCCTGGCCTGTTGAGTCAGTGCCTGCCTGCCTGTCTGTCTGTCTGTCTGTCTGTCTGTCTGTCTGTCTGTCTGTCTGTCTGTCTGTCTGTCTGTCTGTCTGTCTGTCTGTCTGAATTGAAAGCCTAGAATCGGACAAAACGAAGTGTTATCATGAATTGGAATACGGAAATAACCGCTCCAAATTTAGATAGACAGATGTGCATTTTTTTTTCTTTTAAAAAATCCTGCCGTATTTAAGTTGAATTTTCTTAGATTCGCACAAACTTGTGAGTAGTTTGCACATGCTTTGTTGTGGTTTGCTTATTCTTTCCTATCAACCATCTCTCCTCCTTATCTCTCCTCATTTTTATCTGTGTATGTTACTCTCTTACGTCGACACGTATAATATGGGCCAAATTGCCCTTCAAGTACTGTAAAATGTTTACTGAAACATACAACATAGGTATGTTTAGATACTTGGGTTTTCCATTCACACGGAGCGGGGGATTGGAGGGCCCCACTGGTAGGTCCCACTCTTTTACGTTCCCCTCTATTGTTTCTGTCTGTCAGTCTGTCTGTCTGTCTTACTTTTCCCCAGCACTAAATGACTATTAGGCTATAATTGTGTCGATGTTCTTCTCTTGACTGCAACAAACATAAACAAACCAATCAGATGGCAGTGTTGACGTCACTCAGCGTGTCCTTTTCTGTACGCTGTATGTGGGTGGCTGGTGGGTGTCACGCAGCGAGATGGGTGGTTGGTGGGTTCTCTGATGTGGTTTGCTTCTTCTTTCCCATCAAACGCCTATCGTCCTTATCTCCCCTTCTTCTTTTTTTTATGTTTGTTACTCTCTTGTAACACATCTAATCTTCTGGCGCTCATATGACCTTACGCAGTTGCGTGCGCCGTAAAACCTCTACTAAAACTAAACAGGCAGCAAGATTCACCTGCTGCTCCATAAATACACTGTACGACACTGTACGTACATTACATGTACTCTACCACTAGATTGTTTTGTTGGGTTTTTTTTCTTTTTGTTTTGTTTTGTTCACCTTTTTTCTGGTGGCTGGAGAGTGCCACTGATAAGTTCTGTTTTTTTGTTTCATTGTTTGTTTTTTTGTTTTTCTTGCTTTCCCTCGTGTTGTTTCGGTTTGTCTTCTTACTCCTGGTTGATTTGGGTGATTGATGTGGATGTTGTTGTTGAGTGTCAGTTTGTGTTGTTGTTGTTGTAGTAATATAAGTAGTAGTGTTGTTGATGTTGTTGTTGTTGTTGATGTTGTTGTTAATGTTGTTGATATAGTAGTAGTAGTAGTAGTAGTAGTAGTAGTAGTAGTAGTAGTAGTAGTAGTAGTAGTAGTAGTAGTAGTAGTAGTAGTAGTAAG
>NW_004797631.1:546502-548504 GCF_000002075.1 Aplysia californica | reverse complement strand
TACACACACACACACACACAGACACACACACACACACACACACACACACACACACAGACAGACAGACAGACAGACAGAGTTTGTGTGGAAGAAAAGTGTCGTTGTAAGTGCCTTGTCATCTTCTCCTCTCCTCTCAGTCTCCTCCTCCTCCTCCTCTCCATTTCTCCTCCTCCTGCTCCCCCCTCCTCCTCCTCTCCCCCTCTTGTCGCTGCCGTTGTGTGGCTGATGAAAGATAGTGATGGGAGTTTGTAGAGGTGGTGGTGGGGAGGGAAGGGGGGAGGTTGGTGAGGGGAGTGGTTGAGGTGGTGTAGGGGATAGAGGGGGGGGTTAAAGTGCAATGTTGGTATGGAGGGACTCAAGGAGTGGATGAGGTTGTGATGTCGTGAGAGAGAGAGAGATGGAGGGAGGGAGGAAGATGGGTGAGGTCGCGATTCCGTTAGGGAGAGAAAGAGGGAGGAAGATGGTTGATGTTGCGATGTGGTTGCGGACAGAAAGAGGGAGGGAAGGAGATGGGTGAGATTGCGATGCCGGCAGGGAGGAAGGAGGAAGATGGGTGAGGTTGCGATGTTGGTAAGGAGGGAGAGAGGGGAGAGGGAGGGGGAGACGAGAGGAGGGAGGGAGATGGGAGGGAGAAGTTACGATGTCGGTAAGGAGGGGGAAAGGGGAGAGGGTGGTGGAGGAAAGAGGAGGGAAGGAAATGTGTGAGGTTGCGATGTCGGAAGAGAGGGGAGTGGGAGAGAAGAGGAGGGAGGGGGGTGGGTGAGGTTTTGATGTCGGTAGGGAGGGAGAGGAAGGAGGGGAGAAGAGAGGAAGAGGGGAGAGGGAGAGGAGGGAGGGAAGAGGGAGAGGGTGAGAGGAGGGAGGGGAGAGGGAGAGGAGGGTTGTGAGTGGTGTCGGCGGTGTGGCCTGTGTAGTATAACAGTGAGCGGAGCGGCGTGGGAGCGGATTATTGTGAGTGTGAGTGTGAGCAGAAGTTTCCACGCGCACGGACTGGCGCGCGGGGCTGAGCGCTTGTGTCGTTGTCTTCAAGGTAAGCTGCCGCTGCTGCTGCTGTTGCACAATTGTTGTCATGTTGTTGTTGTTGTTGTTGTTGTTGTTGTTGTTGTTGTTGTTGTTGTTGTTGTTGCTCGTGATGGTGGTGGTGGTTATGGTATTGTTGTTGTTGTTGTTTTGTTTTGTTTTTGTTGATTGTGGTGGTGGTAGTTGTTGTTGCTGCTGCTGCACAATTGTTGTTGTTGTTGTTGTTTTATTGTTTTGTTGTTTTGTTGTTGTTGTTGTTGTGATAGTGGTGGTGATTTGTTGTTGTTGTTGCTGATGATTGTGGTGACGGTGGTTGTGTTATCGTTGTTGTTGTTGATGTTATTGTTATTATTGTTATTACTATTATTATGATGATGATGATGATGATGATGATGATGATGGTGATGATTATCATTATTATTACTATTGTTGTTGTTGTTATTGTTGCTGTTCGTGGTAGTGTTGGCATTTACACTAGTCCCGGTACCTGTTAGTCTTTTGTATTCATCGTAATTATTATCATCGTAATGTTATCATCTTTTTATTACTATTCTCACTGTTACTTTTGGTATTATTGTCATCAAATCTTTATTGTTATAACTATTGCTGTAATAATATTCATAATTATTACTGAGTATGCTCCTGTTAAAATAATGATAATGATAATAATAATACGGTCGTGTAAAAAAAAATGTTATTTTGTGATCATTGTTCTTTTTGTTATAATTATTAAAATGGGGAAAGGCGGGTTGGGGGTGGGTGGGGGTTCATGTCTTGTCTCGGGGCGGTTTATGTGTGCGTGTGTTTATTTGTTTGTTCTTGCAGCTGCGTTCTTTTCCCCTGTTTCTTCTCCGTTTTCCTGCAGTGTGCACACACCGCTCACGCACACATGAGAACCGCGCAACAGGTGTCCGCCCCTTTCTCTCTCTCTTTCTCTCTCTCTCTCTTTCTCTCTCTCTCTCTCTCTCTCTCTCTCTCTCTC
>NW_004797631.1:535955-543612 GCF_000002075.1 Aplysia californica | reverse complement strand
AGAGAGAGAGAGAGAGAGAGAGAAAGAGATAGAGAGGGGGGGGGGATTTTACAGGTTTACTACGCTACTGGTCTTTGTACACGTGTAAAGGTAGATACGGTCGGCTTCATGTGCAGAGTTTGAGGCCACTGACCCACATTAGGTACGCGACATGTAGTGCCAAGTGTGACCATATCCTTCTGACTTCTGTCTGGGACGTGGGGAGTCAGCTTAATGGTCACAAGGTGAGTTCTTGAGACATCTGGGGTGGTCACTCGACTGGTCATTGTGGTGTGACCTTGAGCAAGACGGCATAAACTCGACTTGGCGACAGGGCGATGCAAGGTGGCGATCGGATGGACTGCTCGCAGCGTGTGTGAAAAATTGTTTGTAGCATGAGGTTAGGGGGCGCGGTTGTTTGGGGGGCACCTTTGGTAGGTCCTACTTTTTTACTTTCCCTCCTTTGTTTCTGTCCGTCTGTACGGGTGGTTGGAGAGCGCCTCTTCTTTCCCTCCGTTGTTTCTGTCTATCTGTACGGGTGGTTGGAGGGTGTCACTTGTCGGTCCTACTTTTGTCTGTCTTACATTTTCTCCAGCACTATATGACCATTGTTGTGTCAGGTGGTTGGAGGGTGTCACAGGTAGGTCCTACTTCTTTATTTTCACTCCGTTGTTTCTGTCTGCCTGTATGTCAAGAGAGTGTCACTGGTAGGTCCCACTTGTTTACTTTCCCTCTGTTGTTTCTGTCTGTCTGTACGGGTGGTTGGAGGGTGTCACTTGCCGGTCCCACGTCTTTATTTTCCGTCTGTTGTTTCTGTTTGTCTGTGATTGCGGTTGGAGGGTGTCACCGGTAGGTCCTTCTTCTTTACTTTCCCTCTGTTGTTTCTGTCTGTCTGTGTGGGTGGTTGGAGGGTGCCACTAGTCGGTCCTACTTCTTTATTTTCCCTCTGTTATTGATGTCTGTCTGTCTGACATTTTCTCCAGCACTGTGTGACCATTATTGTGTCGATGTGCTTCTTATCACTCACTCAAACAAACCCACAAACAAACAAGATCGTTTTTACTTGTGTTATTGTGATTGTGATTTTGCTTTGTGAACCAAAAGTCTGCAAAGAGATCAGAAGAGGCTGTACTGTATTCATTTTTTTCGTTATATTTTTTAAGTTTATTTTTTTTTCTTTTCAATACCGTTTTTACAAATCATTTGACTTCATTTTAATCATTTTAGTTTTCGATTATTATTTTATTTTCTATTCTTTATTTTATCTTATTTTCTTTTCTTTTTTTCTTTCCTTTTTTGTCCATCATTGTGCTGGCATCCTTTTTGGCTGTCCCTGACTGCCAATTCAAACATCAGCTGATGAACTTAGGGCCTACCTGCCAGCCAGTACATACATGAGAAAAATACTGCAATAAAAACTAAAATAACTCGTATATAACACATTTTTACGGTGTGAGTACAAAAGTCTGTTTTTGTGTGGGAAAAGACGTCTCCTTTATGGTCTCCTGGTGGTCTTATCGGCGTCTTAATGTTGAAGAAAAAAATTTTGAACATGAAGAACGTGCGTGGTTGGCGGGTGCTCTGGTGTGGTTTGCTCCTTCTTTCCTACCAAACATCTTTCGTCCTGATCTCTCCTCTTTTTGGGGTTTTTTGTTGTTGTTGTTTGTTTCTCTCTTGTATTTCCTCTAATCTGCGGCACTTAAATGACCTTATTGTGTGCAAGTGCCGTAAAACTGACTAAAACTAAAAACTTAGAACGAAGGCTCATTAGTCTGTTGGAGAGAGACCTCTGTAGTGGCATGTCTAATAATGTTGCAGTTCTGCTTTGGAAAGCTTGGATTTTTTGAGTGCAGACAAATGTGTGTATGTGTGTGTGTTTGTTTATTTGTTTGTTTGTGTGTGCGTGCGTGCGTGCGTGCGTGTGTGTGTGTGTGTGTGTGTGTGTGTGTGTGTGTGTGTGTGCGCGCGTGGATGTGTGTGCGTATGTGTGTTTGAGGAGGTAGATTTGTTGTCCAATTGGCACTATCTTGACCCGCAGTGTAGAGTCTGGGGTGTTTTTTTCGTTTTTAATTTTCGGTTTTGGAACGTTGGTCGCTTTGAATGTCATCTAACTTTTTGTGGCTGGAGGGGCAAGACATTGGGTGAACCGTGGCTAACAAGTTTCTGTCTCGGTCTCTATCACTTTTTATATTTGAGTTTCAACGGTTTTTTCCCCGTCCTGTATCTTCCTCAAATGCCATATTTTGTAGTTTCACTTGCTTACTTGTACTTTTCCCGTCCTCTGTTACCTTACCGTGTCGAGGGGCGGAGCAAACGTCTTTTTCTTGTTTGTTTTTTCGCCTGTTGCAAGGTTATGATGGGTCTGTCTAATTTTTCTCAGACCCTCATCTATCCATCTTTTTATCTGAATCTGGGCCTGCCTCTTCTTCTTTATCTATCTGATCTCTGGTTTTATGCTCTCGCTGCTATATTTTCTTGTGGTGGTCTTGTCAGAATGATGTCCAGAGCTTTTAAAGCGTTGTTTGTCTCAATGTGCTCCGAGCAAAGATGTAAGACAACACTGACGTGTAGTTTTACCCCCCAGAAAACACAGGGATTTGAGGTTTTATAATATATGACGGAGGGGAGTACAGCCGCCCCCCCCCCCCCCCCCCGGACTCACTCACTACAAACACAAAAAGCACAGTTTCAACCTTTTTATTTTTGGATCGTGATTTGCGATCAGTGGAGAGCGTGGGGTGGGAGTGGGGGTGGCTCTGGGGGAGGTAGGATGTTGCTCATAGATGGCAGTTACTATGAGGTGTTGTTGGTGTGATATACATCACACAGGGTGAGGGAGACGAGAGAGAGAGAGAGAGAGAGAGAGAGAGAGAGAGAGAGAGAGAGAGAGAGAGAGAGAGAGAGAGAGAGAGAGAGAGAGAGAGAGAGAGCAGATGGAAGAGGTAAGCATATTATTTAACCAAACTGTCCGCTCTTTTTGTATTTTCAGGTTTTGTTTTTCCTTCAACACGTAACTTGGTTTCTGGTTATCTTTTGTATTGACAAATGTAATGTTCCCTTGGTTAATTTTCAGTTGCTCGAAGTTTTGTTGAAATTGGTGCGAAGTTGACCGTGCGGATGGTTGGCGGGTGCTCTGGTGTGGCTTGCTGCTTCTTTCCTATCAATTTTTAACTCTCTAGTAACGCCTCTGATCTTCGACACTAAATGACCTTATTGTGTTGCAAGTGCCGTAAAACGGTACTAAAATTAAAATCAGATGGCTAAGTTATTGCCTTTTTTATTGTCATTTTTAGTCACTTTCCCTGTGCTGCTTTTATAAAAAAGTAAAATAAATAAACGCATTTGAAAATAATGCCTGAAATGAAAAATCACCAGATGTAGAAGAGACAGGACGAGAAACGAGACAATCAGAGAACAGGCTGGCTCGACTCAGTGCTTGAAGTTCATTGAAGTAACGCTTTAAATGGTTAGGACATCTGTCAAGAGTACCATGCAGACAGTATAGCTGTGAGAACATACAACCAGAGATCTGATGGAAACAGAGGAAGAGGCAGGCCCAGGAAAAGATTGTTGGATGCGGTCAGAGAAACATAAAAAACAACGACAACAGCAACAACAGCAGCAGCAACAAAAGCAACAACAAAAACAACAACAACAAATATAACCATGCAGTAGACAATCCAACAAACAAGAGAATGACATTTGCTTCTTCCCTCTACACCGTAAGAGGCCGGGAAAAAGTAAAGCAAAAGTAAGCTATGCTACTTTTCAGTCAGGCCTTGTGGTTTGCCTACTCTTTGGCCGCCGAGTACTAGCATGGGGATACCCCGAAACCCAATCTACCTTCCTCTTTCGCAGCCTCTGATTGGCTAATGAAATAAGGAGTTTCGAGGGACTCCGCTTGTGCCATAGATTTATATAACCTAGACCGCGAAGTGGCCTGCGCTTGTGGTGTAGCGGGGAGGCAATTAGCTGTCACACGAGTAGGGATACGTTTTCATCGAGTGTTTCGGTCTTTCTGCTGGGATGTTGTGGTCCTCTTAACCGGGGTTGACCCTGACAGATAAGGTGCATCCTGAAAGATCTAAATTGTGTTCATTTTTGGGGGAGGTGGGTCTACATAAAACACCTACATTTATTACTTTTTTATCGTGCATTGTCATGTCTACTGCTCTTCGCTCTCAATCAAAACTTCGTGCACTTTGGGTGGTTGCGTTTGCTCTGGTGTGGTTTGCTCCTTCTTTTCTATCTATATCAAACAGATATCGTCCTTATCTCTCCTTCTTTTTTGTGTATGTTTCCCTCTTGTAACACATCTATTCTTCGGCACGTATATGACCTTATTGTGTTGCAAGTGCCTTAAAACCCTTACTAGAAGTTAGGGCCCATTGGGTCGTGACATTTCACCTAAATGAAGGGCAAAACACCAGTCTCGCTACAGTGGAGTTCGTGCTGCGTCTTCCCCCTTACCCTTAGGCCGGTCCCAGAGTGGCTCTGTAGGTCTGACCTGTAGCTGGCCTGGCGCACGCCGTGTGCGTGTCAGCACAGCCGCACTGTGGGTGGGCGCCTGTGTCTCAGCGAGCGCGAGGCACACTCGCTGTGTGTCAGCACTGCCGCACTGTGTGTTGACGTGTGTAGGTGTGCAACTGGCGGGTCTGCCTTGCTATATTTAGGTACTGTGTAATCCAAGACCAATTATGCGAAGACGGGACAACTCTTCTTTACGTCATGTGCCATGTGCGCCCCCCCCCCCCCCCCCACACACACACAAACACACGTGCAGCTGCGCGCGGCGATAGTTTACATTGGTTACAAATAAAGGTTAGATCTAGGTTAGATCTAGATCTAGATCTGCTGATCATCTCGGACGGTATGTCTAGCCGAGAGAGAGAGAGAGAGAGAGACAGAGAGAGAGACAGAGAGAGAGAGAGAGAAAGAGAGAGAGAGAAAGAGAGAGAGAGAGAGAGAGAGAGAGAGAGAGAGAGAGAGAGAGAGAGAGAGAGAGAGAGAGAGAGTATTATTTAATGAATAAACGTGGATCTAGATCTAGATTTTGTTGTCCACCCAGCCAAGGGTATGCAGTTCGGAAAGTAGATCTAAATCTAGATGTTAGCTCTAGATCTACATTTTAGATCTAGAATCTAGATCTAGTTGTTGGCGA
Organism: Aplysia californica; assembly: GCF_000002075.1. Taxonomy (NCBI): domain Eukaryota; kingdom Metazoa; phylum Mollusca; class Gastropoda; order Aplysiida; family Aplysiidae; genus Aplysia; species Aplysia californica. The sequence continues at coordinate 538,472 of NW_004797631.1, read as the reverse complement.
ATGACCGAAGGGCGATTCTTGACAAGGCTATTACTTGCCTGTGAATTGGCGGAGACACACTATCATGCAACTTGATTCACACTATCATATCAACAGTAGATCTACTTAGGCCTGAGCTTCTGTGCTGTTTCAATGGCTTCTTTTTCGGTGCACCTGTACAATTGCGGTCCCGTTTAATGTTTACATAACGACCATTGTCATGTGGGAGTGAATCTAGATCTAGAATCGAGATCGTTTTTGACCCTGTCTCTAGATTCTAGATACCCAAGATAATCTAGATCTACCTCTAGATCTATATGATGTTAATTCAGTTTAGATCTAGAATCTATATTTAGACGTACATCTAGATATCTACATCTAGATCTAAGAAACACGTAAAAACTACTAGATCTAGATCTAGATTCTACAGGGTCACTTAGGCCTAGATTCTAGATCTAATCTAGATCTAGATCTACGGACATTGCACACCAGCTCTATTGAGAATTGATCAAGTCGAGATAGATTCAGGGGTGAACACTTTAAATCTAGATCTAGATCAGATGTAAATTACTACGTATAGATCTAGATCTATCTAGAGTCTTGGCATTTCTAAGGATATCCCTCTGCATCTCAATCTAGAGAAGCACACCTAGCCTAGATCTAGGCCTGGGACTACGACAACAGTCGAAACTAGGTCAACCTCTCGATTCGAAGTTTCAAAGTATGATAAAGTGCATTTCTTGGTGACTTTGTGGCCAAGTGTTGAAGCTAGTATCAATATGTAATAGTAAAGCACCTAATAATACTTACTTCTTTTTGATTTTGATGATCTGTGAAGAGTTTGTCGAAAATAAACACGAAGCGAGGCGACACATGTCCGCCATTTTAACAACACTGTTGAATAGCACGTCTGACGCATCGCGCAGCTCTGCTGACAAAAAACAGACGATACAGCTACGCTGCTTTAGCACACGATAATGTATACATTCATTTGCACGCTGCGAGCCAGGCGAGCTACAGGTCAGACCTACAGAGCCACTCTGGGACAGGCCTTACTCTTGCTCAAATTGAGTCAAATGGAGCGCTCCGACGTGAGCCAGAAATATATGTCACGGTGCGCGACCTAGGCTATTCTACTAGAACAAATCTATGGCTGGAACTCGCTCTGTAACTGCACACACGGGCCATGATGCTTATTTTCTTCCTTGACATACAAGTACATGTATTTGACATGTTTTTCGTTAGTCGTTATTGTTCAAGTGGGTGTTTCAAGGGTGCTGCTCTGGGGTGGATGCTCCTTCTGTCCTATCAAACATCTGTCATCCTTTTCTCTTCTCCTCCTTTTTTGTAAGCTATTCTCTGGTATCGCCTCCTTATCTTCGGCACACGGGGAACTGCTGCTTTTTCTTTCGTTGTCCTTACTATCGTCATTTTCCTCTACTTCTTTTGTTTGTGTGTCACTCTCTTCTGAACTGCTATTTCCGGGGTGCCTTGAAAGGCGAAGCAGACTTTGTGCTGCTGGGGCTCGAGAGGTGAGCAGAGTAAGCTGGGACTTCTCTGTTGACATCCACCCCTTGGCGCTCATATGACCTGATGCAGTTTCGAGCGCCGTAAAACCTTACTAAAATAATACGTTAGTCGTTGTTGTTCAAACGTCAATCGTTTTTATCTCCCCTCCTTCTTTTTTGTGGTTGTTATTCTCTTGTAACACCCCTAATGTTCGCACTTAAATGACCTTATTGTGTTGCAAGTTCCGTTAAAGACTTACTAAAACCAAAACTATCTTCGGCACTCCTGCACCTATTATTTTGCGAGTGTCGAAAAACTCTCACTTAAGCTGAAAACTCTTACAGTCGGCACTAATGCGGCATTATTGTGTCACGTGTCATAAAACCCGTACAAAAGATTATTATAATAATAAAAAAAGAAATAATACAACGTGAATAGCAGAAAATAATCAGTCAAACAAACAAAAACCTCGGATATCAGGAGAGATTTTTGAATCAGTTTACAGACACAGTGACGCCCCAGGGCATGAACCCGCCTCAGTGAATTTGATCCTGGCTTGATCTGGTCTGGTGGCATAGGTTGTTGACCCATGCCCACGAGGCACAGACTGAGAAAATGCCAGCCTCGAAGTCGCTCAGTTACTTATCCATTGATTTGACAAAACCTAGCAAAAAAGCAGACTTGATAGGAGTTATTACGACTACTGCGCTAAGATTTTTGTTGTTGTTTTTTATGTGTTTTGTTTTGTAGCTTTAAAAAAAATTCAAAGAAGGTAGGTTTGTACCCTCTGTCGAGACGATTAGATCTTTCGCTTATGGAGGGGTGCTTCGACCTGGCCTATCACACTAACCCAGGCTGAGGTACTCGATGAAGATTTTTCCGTCAGGGAATCGAAACGGAGATTTCTTGCGTGTGACGATGAAGCGTCTAGGCCCTACACCAGAGAGTGATCTCTCATCAGAGAGAGAGAGAGAGAGAGAGAGAGAGAGAGAGAGAGAGAGAGAGAGAGTGAGAGTGAGAGAGAGAGAG
>NW_004797631.1:533976-535270 GCF_000002075.1 Aplysia californica | reverse complement strand
ACCAAATTGCGCCTTTCCTTTCATAGGCTCACTGTATCACGGTTCTCATTTCATAGACTCGCCATATTGTGATTTTCATTTCGTAGATTCTTTATATCCCGGTTTTCATATCATAGACTCGCTATATCAAGGTTCTCATTTCATAGACTCGCTATATCAAGATTCTCATCTCATAGACTCGCTATATCAAGATTCTCATCTCATAGACTCGCTATATCAAGATTCTCATTTCATGGATTCGCTATATCAAGGTTCTCATTTCATGGATTCGCTATATCAAGGTTCTCATTTCACGGAGCAGGTGGTTGGCGGGTTCTGTGGTGTGGTTTGATCCTTCTTTGCTATCAAACATCTATCGTCCTTATCTTTCCTTTTTTGTGTTTGTTATTCCTTTGTAACTCCCCTAATCTTCGGCTATTATGGCTTTCTTGTATAACATTAATAACAAGTACCGTAAATCTCTTGCTTACAAAAAAACTTCTCTGAGTCCTTGCATCGTGATTCTCATTTCACGGACTTGGATTTTCCTTTTTAGTATTGTTTTTTTAACACCCAAATGAACCCGATTTAGATCATTCAGGAGATTTGCTTTGACCCTGCCTATCTGGGCCATAACCTGGGCTAAGAGGAATACTCGATAATAATTCTCCTCTTGCGTGCGCAATTATTTTTTTCCCACCTTATAATATAAAATTATTAGAAGAAGAATAGGGGAGTTGGTCATCCTTCAAGTTTTAGTATGTTCGCTGGTGAGTACTTATATGACTTTCTAATTTTTGTCAAATTATTAAGAAAATAAATATATGTACAATTATATATTTAAATTTTTGAATAATGTTGGTTTCTCATATTCCTAGTATAGAAGGTGTATTTTACCGAGTGATAGAGGATTATGCGAGTGCAGGGGGGAGGGCGATGTTTTCCTGTTGTATAGAGGAATAAATGTGACAATTTTGTTCTTCTTTTATTGACTTTCTCGTTTTTCAAAAACAAATACAAGCAGCGAGAATGAATATGCAGATGGGTTGGGGACGAGGGTATGGAAAAGAAATAAGCAGAGGTGTTTACGTTATAGTATAGCGTGCATTTCTTATGAATATGTGAATCGGTGTGTTTAGAAATGTCGGGAGAGCAATTAATAGAGGGCACACATACAGACATTAAAGTGGAATTATAGACCCCCCACGCCCTTTTTCTTGTATTTCCAACTTTTCCCCCGTAGTCTCCAATTCCTCTCTCTCACACACACACGTACTCACACACAGACACACACACAGACACACACACACACACA
>NW_004797631.1:531631-533135 GCF_000002075.1 Aplysia californica | reverse complement strand
CCTCCTAGGTTGTAGTACTGGCAGCGAGCGACAATGACGACATGACACTGGTGTGGAGGGCAATGACCTCTGTCTGTCTGTCTGCGGCACGCTATCGTCTGCTCTCTCGTCTCCCCGTCTACTCGTCTGCTCACTCACACTGGGGCATCTGCTGCTTGTTTGTCAGCCTCGCCTCGGCAAGATTCTCAATTCATCTAAGCCCAGAATGCATTTTTAAAATGTATTTATTTTTTTGAAGGGGTGGGGTCATGACATTGGAGGAAACCCTCCCAAAAAATTGAAAAAAAAAGTTTCCTTCTTCCGACTTCTTCCCTGACGAACTGCAGAACGGTACTAGATCTATATGTTGTACTGGTTGTACTACATAATAGTGTGCGGAAGTTGGCAGGAGGGCGCCACTGATAGGTCCTACTTCTTTACTTTCCCTCTGTTGTTTCTGTCTGTCTGTCTATCTTACTTTTCTCCAGCACTAAATGACCTTTATTGTGTCGATGTGCCCCTCTATACTCAATATACTAAGCAAAATAATAGAACAGTGAGAAAGCCGGAAGGAGATGTTTCACCTCGGTCTGGTTTTGTTTGAGTTTGAGTAAAGAGAAGCACAGGGACTCAATAACGGTCGTACAGGGCAGAACAAGAAGCAAGACAGATAGACAGTAACAATTTAACCGTGGGAAAGAGTTTGGGTTTGAGTAAAGAGAAGTGCATCGACACAATGAAAGGTCATAATATAGGCCAGAGAAGTAGCAAGACAGATTGGCAGAAACAAGAGAGGGGAAAGTTGAGTAAAGATAAGCACATTGACACAGTAATGGTTATTTTTGGCAGGGAAGAAGGAAGACAGTTGAACAGAAACGACATGGAGAAAAAGTTTGAGTTGGAGGGGAAAGAAGCTCATCGATAGGGATGGGAAAGAAATGGAACCTACCAGTGGCGCACTCTCACCACTCTCGTAAGGTTCTGTGGCGGCCTTGTGCACTAAGTTAGAGGCTTTTCCACGGGCCAGAATAACTGCCGGCCTAGTGTCGTGTCAGAGAACGGGCGGATGGGTGGTTGGCGGGTTTTCTGGTGTGGTTTGCTCCTTCTTTCCTACCTAACATCTATCGTCCTTATCTTTCCTCCTTTCCTGTGTATGCTGCTCGCTTGTAACACGTAATCCATGCTTCGGCACTTATAATATGACCTTCTTGTTTTGCATTTACCGTAAAACTCTTACTAAAACTAAAACTTGGAGGGAGCCACTGGAAGGCCCTGTTTCTCTTCCTGTTTTCTTCTTTCACTGTCCTGTTTTTCCGAGCAGCGTCGGTGGTCCAGTGGTTAGACTGGCTGCCGCAATCGTAATTGTAATCGGGCTCGGGATTTCGTGGCTCAGACCAGTATGACGTTGTGTCCTTGGAAAGACACTTTAAAAGCATGCGTCCCATTTGGTTCGGTCCATTCTGGCATGATCCTTGAATTCGGAATTCCCGCTTCTTATATTATAATCTGACAGTGTTGCGCAGGT
>NW_004797631.1:529446-530991 GCF_000002075.1 Aplysia californica | reverse complement strand
AGATAGATAGATAGATAGATAGATAGATAGATAGATAGATAGATAGATAGATAGAGAGGGAAGAAAGAAAGAAAGAAATAGAGAGATAATATATAGATAGAGACAGACAGACAGACATAGAGAGAGAGAGGAATACGTCGAGTGGGGAAGTAATAGACAAGAGGAGGGGGAAACCCCGGCGCTAACGAGGTGAAGGGCCAGGCGGGCCGGCAGGGGGACAATCAATAAGACGCCATGAATAATAATTGAGGGGAAATTCCCCCCGATTTGTTGGCGGGACCGCACCAGTCCGCGCCCGAGACGGTATCTGCTAAAAGAAGTATCTATGTGATCTCACGTCGTAAGACGGTATCTAAGTTTATATGTGACCTCACGTCAAAAGACGGCATCTGCTGAAAGAAGTATCTATGTGGCCTCACGCCATAAGATGGTATCTATTGAAAGAGGTATCTATGTGACCTTTGTCATAAGACGGTATCTGTTGAGAGGAGTATCTGTTTGACTTCTCTGAGAAGTCTAGAAGTATATGTTTAACCTCTGTCGCAAAACGGTATCTGTTGAAAGAAGTACGAATGTATCTCTTTGACCTCCAAGCAGAAGATGGAGTCTATTTAGAGGAGGATCTCTACCATCAGTAAGAATAGAATAGGCTTCGACCGTAATCCGGGAAAAACAATCAAACTTAGTTCCTATCAAACTGAAATACGTTTAACGTGTCCCGTGCCCTCATATGACCGTATGCAGTTGCGAGTGCCGTAGAATATCCTAGTTCGACTCCCGTGCGGGAAAATTTCGATCTTTCTGCTGGAATCGTAAATCCCTCTCCGGCGGGGTTGACGCTGACAGACAGAGACAAAGTCCAACTCCTAAATAATCTGAAATGTGTAAAGTCTCCTTCATTTTTAAAAAAAGTCCCAGTTCTAATTTCCTGTCATTGTGTCGATGTGGTTCTTCTTTTTACTGAAGATTACTAATTACTCTAAAATAAACAAGCAAACCGACCAACAAACAAACAAAACCAACAAACAGACAAACAAACTGACGAACAAACCAACCAACCAACCGATCAACCAGCCAATAGACAAACAAACAAACAAAGAATCAAACACACTAGCAAACCAAGAAATAAACAACTACACAACGAATCAAACACTCAAACAAGCCGACAAACAAACATTCACCCCCCACCCACTCCTCGCCCATGGCACTAATGTTATGACCGTATGCAGTTGCGAGCGCCGTAAAACCTGTACTATAGTAGACTCCTCCCCCCCCCCCCCAGAAGGGTTGGTATAGTACGTCGATGAACACATCTGCCGCCCCTTGCTGCCCCCGTCTCCCCCCAGCCATTAAACTCAATTGATCAACAACAGGGCCCTCTAACGTTCCTCTTTCTCCCATATCTCCACACGGCTGTAAAACGCCAAGGCCTGGGATCTCAAAATGTACAGCTCAATGCCGTTTACAGCGAGGGAGGGGTGGGGCGTTAACGTATCGTCACGTTGTCTCTAGACCGATGATCAAACCTCTGTCTGTTTCGAAGAC
>NW_004797631.1:525352-526947 GCF_000002075.1 Aplysia californica | reverse complement strand
TCTCTCTCTCTCTCTCTCTCTCACACACACACACACACACACACACACACACACACACACACACACACATTTTACATAATTGTACCTTAAATCAGTAAAGGAATTAGACAAATTAAAACCATTGTCTTTATTATGATTCTGTCCTGAGCGGGTGGTTGGAAAGCACCACTGGTAGGTCCTACTTCTTCACTGTCCCTCTGTTGTTTTTTTCTTCCTGTCTGTCTGACTTTTCCCCAGTACTAAATTATGAACATTATTGTGTCGATGTGTTTCTCCTTTACTCAAACAAATACACGCCCGCCCCCGCCCAGGGCAGTGCTACTTATTGAAACGTCTTTAGGCCATTTCGAAAGGGGTTATATTAACACGTTCTTATGCACAGTAGAATTGTAAATTGGCTGATTTATCATTGTCATGCTCATACTGTGCCGGAAGAACATAGGGGGTACTGCTGCTTTTTCTTTCCTAATCCTTACTATTGTCATTTTTCCCTCTGTTTCTTTTGTATTGTGATCCACTATTTCCGGGGTGCCTTGATAGTCGAAGCAGACTTTGTGCTGGTGAAACTAGAGAGGTGAGCAGAGTAAGTCTGATTCCTTGTAAGGACTTCTCTGTTGACACCCACCCCTTGGCGCTCATTTGACCTTAATAATAATATGCAGCTGCGAGCGCCGTAAAACCTCCACTAAAACTTTTTTTAAACCCTTGACGCTCATGTGACCTTATGTTGCTGCGAGCGTCGTAAAACCTTACTAAACTAAACTAAACTAAACTAAACTAAACTAAACTAAACTAAACTAAACTAAACTAAACTAAACTAAACGATACTAAACTAAACGAGACCAAAGTAAACTAAACAAACAAACAATAAATAGCGTCCTGAGCGAAATAAAACAGATGTTTACTTCTCCTGAAAACCGGGTATTTTGACATGCGACTATGGTGGACGACGTCGGCGAGATGCGTGTACATGTAGACGGTCAGAGAATAGTATAAGATACTTTGATAGTATAAGAACGTATAGGTGTACATGTATCTGTGCTCCTTCTCAATCCCGATAACCTATTTGGCTCGGTCCTATCAAAGACGGGCATTAAATTCGGAGGACTGTCCTCTTGAATAACCTGATAGTGTTGATTGAGGTGTTAAACTCATACACTAAGACTAAGACAATGACCTGTATGTATTCACAAAACTCTCGCTAGAAGTAAGACTCACCTATTATGTGTTGCAAGTGCTGTAAAATACTCACTATATTATGTTAGACTATGATCGTTTTATGCGGAAGGCGCCTTAAAGCTCTCGTAAAAGTAAGACAATGACCTAATTGTGTCGTAAGTACCGTAAAACTCTCACTAGAAGTAAGACGATGACCTTTTTGTGTTGCAAGCGCCATAAAGCTGTCGTGAAAGTGAGACAATGACCTAATTGTGTTGTAAACGCCGTAAAACAACTCTCACAAGACGTTGGACGATGAACTATTTGTGTGGCATGTGCTGTAAAACTCACCAGAACCTCGATCCCCGCCTCGTTATCCCGGAGCTGGGTCAGTAGAGCCGGTTGTGTGGGTGAGTGGTGGAGACATGGAGAGGGGG
>NW_004797631.1:522712-524432 GCF_000002075.1 Aplysia californica | reverse complement strand
TCCCACCTCCCTCTCACCCCCGCCCGCCTTTGTCCCTCACAAAGGTTCACACAGTACAGTGTATCGATCCCTCTGACATTTGCCATCTCTCCTCAAGGGTGCGGTCTGCCCCCGGCCTACCTACCACTACAGACTACACAAACCTACAATCAGGGGCTCTCTTGGCTTAGAGGTTAAAGTGTTCGCCTCTCATTCACAGGTCCCAGTTCGAATCTGCCTCTCATTCAAAGGTCCCGGGTTCGAATCCGGGTAGCAACGGGACATTTTTTTTCTCTCTAAAATTGTCTCCTTTCTCTTTCCTTTTCTGCTCTCTGGCAATGTTCTGTCGTCTGCTTTCGTCTCCACTTTCTGTCCCCACCCCCTCACCTCCTTTCCCCCCTCCTCTGGGCTCCTGACTATATCTGCAGCCTCTGTACTACTACTACCCCTTGGCTCCTTCTTCTCGCTGCTGTCTTTTAGATACACCCCTGATCTGGGTGGTTGGAGGATGCTCTGTGATGGGTCACGTGGTTTGCTCCTTCTCCCCCTCCCCTGTCTGTGGTGTATCTGTTTTGTGTTATGCTGTCGCAAACCAAAAAATGTTAGGTCAATTCCTGTGTGAAGAGAATTTATTGCATTTATTTATTTTTCTTTCTTTCTTTCTTTCTCCTCCCCCCCTTCCATTTCTCTTTGTCTTTCTTTCCTTGGCGGCAGGTAGGTGTAGTTTACTCCTTCTGTCCTATCAAAGGTCTATCGTCGTTATATCTTTACCTTCATTTCTATTTATGTTACTCACTAATAACACCTCTTTTCTCCGGCACTTACATAGCCAAGTTGTGTTGCAAGTGCCGTAATATTCTTACTAAAACTAAATGTTTTTCTTTCTCTTTCTTTTCTTTCTTTTTTTCTTTCTTTCTTTCTTCCCTCCTTTCTTTCTTTCTTTCTTCCTTCCTTTCTTTCTTCCTTTCTTCCTTTCTCTCTTGCTTTCTTTCTCTCTTGCTATATTGCTTTATTGCTTTATTTCTTTCCTTCTTTCTTTCTTTCCCTTTCTATATAATGGTAAAAACCTCTGTATGACGCGCTCCCTTCAGACCCCAGATTTTGAGCGTCGTAGCCAAGGTGAGCCAAAGAGTGTAAACATACTACTGGGGCCGTAGACCTCAGAAAGTCGACCTTACAGCCGTTACTACGTTTTAAACCGTATACGTTATACAAGGCCGTTTACTCTATTTTTCTTTCTTTTATTCTTTATTTTCAGGGATTAATAAAAAAAATTATAAAATTTTTTTTTTCCTTTTTTGTTGTTGTTGTGCTGTTTGAACTTTTTGGTTTAACCATTTGTGTCTTTTACAGTTCTATCAGATGTTTCTTTTTCTGTAAATGTCATTTAAGATTCTATCGTATATTTATCTCTCTTTCTTTTAATGTCTCTTTGGTCTATCCTTTTATCTTTTAAGATTCTATCGTATATTTATTTCTCTTTCTTTTCATGTCTCTTTGGTCTATTCCTTTGTCTTTTAAGATTAAACCGTATATTTATTTCTCTTTCTTTTAATGTCTCTACGATGAAGCAGCGCGCATGCGCATGGGTGAGTCAATAGATGGAGCGTCACGAAGTAGCCAACCCTCACTGACCCTGTTGACCTTCGATCTGCAGGTTTTTGTTGCAGGTGTCGAGATGTTCCGGCCTCGGCGCTCCTTCTAAAGGTACGCCGCTCTCTTTGAGGGAGGGTGTCTCCGC
>NW_004797631.1:520229-521357 GCF_000002075.1 Aplysia californica | reverse complement strand
CTGTCTTAGACGGCCACCTTAGTGACTCCATTACGCTTTGTCATAAATCAAGCATTGGCCCCTGGCGTTGTGGGCGAGGTCGTTGTTAGGTAGTCCCTCGAACTGATCATGTTGCGTAGGCCCCTCCCACTGTTGACCAATAGGTAACTAAATTAATTTTCAGCTGCTGGGGAGGGAAGCGTGTGATCCCTCATAACCCATAAGCCCCGCCCAGAACCCATACACAAATCGCAAGTGAGATTAGTGGTCACTGTTTACCCAGTCTTTAACAGAGTAACAATGGATGTCAGCATGAACTTGTGACAGAAGCGTTGCTTGTTCTCCGAGTGGTAGTGTGTGTGTTTGTTTCACCATAGCACTTGGTCCTCCTTGTTTGACACATTTCATTTTATTGTCACCCGTGCACAAAAGCAGCAACGAAAGAAAAGAAAACCCAGCGAAAACAACAACAATGCAACTACCTTCAGTTGGGACCTCAGAAAGGGAGGGTTTGTTTTCTCAGAAAGGAATGATTTGTTTTCTCCATCTTGATCAGTCCTGCCTAAGACGGCCACCTGTCTTATACGGCCACTTTTCTCCTTGACGATGGGTGGCCGTCTTATACAGGTTCGACTGTATTTGAACCCTTTGTAAACCCTGATCCCTGCCTCCCTGGAAGCGTCTCCCTACGTGTTGTGAACACTACTAGCTACACCGTGGGTGGTTGGCGGGTGCTCTGGTGTGGTTTACTCCTTCTTTTCTATCAAACATCGTTTGTCCTTATCTCTCCTTCTTTTTTGTGTTGTTACTCTCTTGCTACGACTCCAGTCTTCATCACTCATGACCTTATTGTGTGCCAAGTGCCGTATAACTCTTACTAAAACTAAACTCTAATCTTCGGCACCTATATGACCTTATTGTGTTGCAAGTACCGTAAATACTTTACTAAAAAACAACTAGCTATACCTGAGGGATGAGAGACTATAGTGCAGTATTTAAAAAATAACATTATGAATGCTGTACTTTTCTTTATATAATAATATGCAGTTGGTCGCGTCTTTGTCACTGCAATAGAGCCTTCCTGATCTGTTTGTTAGCTTTTGGCTTGGGGACTGCATGGAGAGAGAGAGAGAGAGAGAGAGGGCAACG
>NW_004797631.1:516480-517608 GCF_000002075.1 Aplysia californica | reverse complement strand
CCCCCCCCCCCCCCCCCTGCCACCGCGTGTACTACTCCTGTAGTGTAACTGTACTGTCGCCCACCTATGGAGAGAGCGTTGACCAGCGCTGACCTGTCCGCCTTGTCATGAGCAGAATGACGTACCCGTGGCGTGGTTGGCCGTGGCTGCCTGGCTGGTTCCTGGAACTAGGTCGAACTAGGTCGCTCAGGCTGATCTAAAAGTTCGTCTGGTCTTCTCCTCCAGAGAGGTCGATCTTCCCGGAGAAATCCGGATTGATCCGGATTATGTATTGTAGAGATACATGTAAAGTGACAATAATGATATTATATAGATAGTCTTGACACTAGATGTACATTTTGTATTAGACAAAATCGTTGATGCTGCAAGCTATCCTTTGACCTCCGTTTGTGTACTTTTTACATCAAAGACCCCCCCCCCCCTTTCCACTAAAAGACAAACTAGTTTTTGTTTATGTTGTTCCTGTCAAGAACTCGAGAAGCAAGTAAAATGTAAGCCTTGACCATCGCATGCATTATACTGCATTTTGGTGATGTTGAAAGGTGCATCTTTGATAGTTTTGAGAACGTGAAAAAATCGAACATTCTCAAAATAATTTGGACTTTAAGTGGATTGCTTACGGCAGCGACGATATGATCTGCAAAAATTGTGAGTCTCCGCGCGGATATCTCCACGGGGTCTGAAGATACTGTATCTCAGTCTGTTTGCGTGGACGTGGTATCCGTCTCAGTGGGTGGTTGGGTTGGCGGATGGCCTGATGTGGTGTTCTCCTAATTATTTAAAGTCCGATCAAACGTTTATGTTCTTTATTTCTCCTCCTTTTCTTCGCGAGTTACACTCTCGTGTTAAAAACCATCAGATCATCGGCTCTCATGTGACCTATTTGTGTTGCAAGTGCCGTAAAAACGACAACAAAAATAGAAAAGGCCCCTATAAAATAGTATCCTCTCAACAAAAGACAACAACAACCCAAAAAACAACTATGCGGGACACACACAGACACGCACACACACACACACACACACACACACACTCACACACACACACACTCACACACACACACACACACACACACACACCCGCACAAGCACACAAGCACGCGAGCCCACGCACACGCACACACGCACA
>NW_004797631.1:511928-514478 GCF_000002075.1 Aplysia californica | reverse complement strand
TGGGGCGAACAAGGCTTTTGGGAGGGGGAGGGGTGGGGGGTCGTTTAGCCCAAGAACGTTTGTGGCATTTTGAGCGGTTTGATAGTGGGTGGTTAGAGGTTGATGTGGTGATGTTTGCTGATTTCTTTGTCCACGTCACTCGCGCTTACCGTTTGTCTAGAGGGCAACAAGTGGATCAGTTACTCGTTCTAGGGGGTGCGTGTGTGGCATTTTGAACGGTTTAATAGAGGGTGGTTTGCGGGTGTTCTGGTCTTGTTTTCTCCGTCTTTCCTATCAAACATCTAGATCTATCTTTCTGATCTCTCAGTCTTTTGTGTGCACTTTTGTAACACCTTTAATCATCGGCTCTTATATGACCTTACTGGGTTGCAAGTGCCGTAAAACTCTTACTCAAACAAACGGTCTTGTAGTGGGCGGTTGGCGGGTGCTCTGGTCTGGTTTGCTGATTTCATGGTTGTCCACGTCACTCGCGCTTACCGTAGGTTCAGGGGCCAAGAAAGTGGATCAGTTATTCCCCGTCGTGGGTGTGTGTGGCATTTTGAACGGTTTGGTACAGTCAGCTACAAGCAGTTGGTTGAAGGGTGTCACTGGTATGTCCTACGTATTGACCGCAACCCGTTGAGATGTACTGCTAAGTCAAGGAGAAAGTAAAATTTTACTAGAGAGGGGGAAAACTGGTTCTTTCTTTTGACAATTCGCTTTCTAAGAATTACAACGTTCTATATGACACCTTTGCCCGTTTTTGAGTTACTAAGACTATGAGGTCAGACACCAAATGATCCAACTGCTCTATCAAAATCACAAGATTATTCGGAGTCGTTATCGAGATATTCAAAGAACTGCATTCGACAAAGCTTGACATGATGTGAAACTCAAAATCTTTGACGTCAAATTTCTCAAAACCAGATACTGAGCAGATAGAACTTTGTAATCCTGAGGTAGCGTGTTGTACCTATAGAACCTATTATGTATTTTTTCGTCCTTTTTTTTCATCACATGGAACTTGAATTTGGGCAAAATATTTCTTGGGCTCATGCAAACGATACATGTACCGCAGATTAAGTAACTGCTATTTAAAAAAAAAGTATTTTAGTTACAAAAATAGAAAGAAAGAAATTTTAATGTTGGGCTTTGTTCATGTGAGAAGTTGTCCCTTGTTACATTATTACCCCCTATTGTTTCTATGTCTGTCTGTCTTACTGAACTCTTCCCCTGCTGTTGGGAGGTTGGCGGGTGCTGCTCTGATTTACTGGTGTTGTTTACCCCTTCTTTCCTATCAATATTAATTTTTACCGTCCTTGTCTCTTCTCCTTTTTTGCGTTTGTTACTCTCTTGTACATCTTCTGCACTTATTTGACCTCATTGTGTCGCAAGTGCCGTAAAACACTAAGACCTAAGACTGAAGAATCCTTATCTCTTCTCTTTCTTCTCTTGGTATGTTACTCTTGGGGAACGCCTCAATTCTTTGTCACCTGGTGGGTGGTTGAAGGGCGCCGCTGCTAGGCCCTACGTCGTTATGTTCCCTCTGTTTTGTCTTTTCTGTTTTTAAATTTTGATAAGATAAATATTTAGAGAGGTTTTCTTTTGGTCAGAACACAACGTTTTATGCTACTGTTGTATTGTATCGGAAAGTGCTCCGAGCCTGTTCACTTTAATTGGGGTTGAGCGCTATATGAGTGTCATTTGTTATTTAATTTTATTTTCTGTCTGTCTTACTCTTTCCCGGCACTAAAAGATCATGGTTTTGCTGATGTGCTTCTCTTTAATCAAACAAAGCAAACAAACAATTTGTCTCCTTTATTCCAAATATGTGTGTTGCAAGTGTCATATAACTCGTGAGTGGTTCGCGGGTGCTCTGGTGTGGTCTGCTCTTTCTTTCATATGAAACAATTATCGTCTTTATCTCTCCTCCTTCTTTGAATTACTCTCTTGTAACACTTTTAATCCTCGGCACTTATATAGCCTTATTGTGTTGCAAGTGCCGTAAAACTTTTACTAAAACTAAATAACTCTTACTAAAACTTAACTAAAATCTTTACTCAGAAAGGAAACAGAAACATTCGTTTTGGGTATTTTTTTTATTGTGTTTAGTTTTGCTTTTTTCCTCGTTTTCCTCTGCCAATTTTGCGTTTTTGCAGCAGTTCAGCTGTGTCAAAACCTGCATTTTTTTGCAAGGATCAAGCTGTAGTAAGCTCTCGCAGTGGGCGTTCCTATGTGTCAGATACACATGGGCTTTTGGCCTTTTGCTGTTGGCCTTTTGCTGTTGGCTGTTGGCTGTTGGCTGTCGGATGTTGGTTGTTGGTTGTTTGTTGTCTGCTGTTGCCTGTTGACTGTTTATTTTCAGCTGTTGGTTGTTGGCTGTTGGTTGTTGGTTGTTATTTGCTGTTGGTTGTTTGTTTTGGCTGATGGTTGTTGGGTGTTGGCTCTTGGTTGTTGGCTGTTGGCTGTTGGCTGTTGGCTGTTTTCTCAACCTTCAGGAAACATTGTTGGGATCGAACCGAAAACCATGTGTGTACATGCATTTGGTGGCGCGTGTGTTGTGTATGTTTC
>NW_004797631.1:506888-509918 GCF_000002075.1 Aplysia californica | reverse complement strand
ATCAGTGACTTGTTAGGCTTGGAGACCGCCTCACGCCATCACCGGAAACTGTGATATCGATTGTTCCCGATGCTACGAGCTGGCACAACAACTTTGGTTTTTTTTGGTGTTTTTTTGTTGTTTGTGTTTGTTACTTTTCGGGTTTTTTTTCTCTTTTCTTTAAAAAAATAAAATAAAAACAACACCTACCCCAAACAACAATAACAATAACATCATCAAAAACAGTATCATCAGCAGCAACAACAACAACAACAACAACAACAACAACAACAACAACAACAACAACAACAACGAACAAATAAAATGTCCAAACGACGAACTGGAAGAAAAATGTATTAGTATTAGCGTGTCAGTATGAACCCGGGGACGTTTCTTCACAATAACCCTGTGACGCGTGTAATCATCTGAGGCCAGAGCTGTGTCCAGAGGTGTGTGATGTCATTGACCCTGACACTGTGGCCGCACCCCTCCTCCCGTCATGCTGTAGTTGGTCAGCTCAACACATTCATGCTCTGGTGGGTGAGCTCAACACGTGTGTGTGTGAGCTCAGCTGGTCATGTGGATGGTTGGTGGGTGAGCTCAACACGTATAGGTGGTTGGTGGGTGTATTCTGGTGTGGGTGGTTGTTGGGTCAGCTCAACTCAATCATGTGTGTGGTTGATGGGTGAACTCGGCACGTATGGGTGGTTGGTGGGTGAACCCATATGAACTACGTACTGTATACCTATTTTTGCAACCCCCTGGATGTTCCGATATTTTATGTTCAGTCAAAAAAATCAATACCCTAAAATTACAAAGTTCTCTCTGCTCGATACCTAGTTTTGAGAAATTTGACGTCGAAAATGTTGAGTTTCACATTTCAAGCTTTCTCGAATGCAATTCTTTCAATATCTTGATAACTACTCCGAATAATCTTACGATTTTGATAGAGCAGATAGAAAATTAGTTGGTTTCTGACCTCAAGGGTTTATCAACTCAAAACGGCTCAAAAATGTCAGATAGAACTTTATAATTCTAGGTAGGTAGTGCAGTGTGGGTGGTTGGTGGCTGCTCTAGTGTTGGGTCCTCTGGTGTGGTTACCTCCATTTTTCCTATCAAACATCTGCTATGTATTCATCACTATCACTCCTTTTTTTTTTTACTCTTCTGTAACACCTCTAGCCCTCGTCAGTTATATGACCGTGGGTGGTTGGAGGGTGGTCTGGTGTGGTTTATCCCTTCTTTCCTTTCAAACATCTATCGCTTTTATCTCTCCTCCTTTTTTGTGTATGTTACTCTCTTGTAACAGATCTGCTATTCTTCAGCACTTACTTGACCTTATTGTTCTTGCAGGTGCCGTAAAACTCTTACTAAAACTAAACGTTATATGCCCCCCTCCCCCTTTATTGTGTTGCAAGAGTTGATGTTTGATATAAAAAAAGGAGCAGATCACATAAGTGCACCCGCCGACCACCCTCACAATTACAGTTATTATTCACGATCAATGCACTGAGCTCGTCCTGGTGTGATGTTACTTTGTCACCCCCAGACCATAGAAATTTTCTCTTCGAAGACGCACTGTCATGGCCGCCACTCTTTGTTCTCTGTACTCACTTCTCTGCGAAGCGTGCGCATCAGTAGCCTCGTGATCATACTAGGTTCAGATGAAGGGCAAAAACAATAATTGTCCTGCTTGAGTCGTGTGCACGCCGCACCGTTCCTCGCTTGTCGCAATTTGTGGTTCAAATTGAGTCAAATGGTGCGCTCCAGGGTGAAGAGGAAATGCATGCCGAATGTCAAACTGCACGATGTGTCTGTCTGTCTGTCTGTCTGTCTGTCTGTCTGTCTGTCTGTCTGTCTGTCTGTAACGAGTCTACATGTATGGCCCAGACCCACAATATGTGATCTGTACACCGTTATAGTGTGGTCAAAAATTCGTGGCACAACTTATTGTTAAATAGGCCTTTATCCTCACCTTTCGAAGATAGAATCTCCAGTTTTTGCGCTATGACTTGTATCAATATGCCTTAACAGATCAACATTTTAGTGAACTCCTGGCCCTGTTAGCTGTGTTTTAGAAAGCTACTTAAAAATCTCGAATACAACGTCCCAGCGGGTGGTTTTTAATTATTTTTTTGGGGTATATAGTAGAGGGTTTTACGGCGCTCTCAACTGCATAAGGTCATATGAGCGCCAAGGAGAGGGTGTCAACCGAGAAGTCTTTACAGGGAATCAGACAAGAGAGTGACAAACATACAAAAGAAGTAGAGGAAAATGACACTAGTATGGATTAAGAAAGAAAAAGCAGCAGTTCCATGTTGTAGATCAGGCACAGTTGTGAGTGTGACATTATGAATCAGCCCATTTACGATTCTACTTAGCTTGAACGAGAAATGTCCCCCCTTTGGGAATTGCCTAAAGACACTTCACAGTCAGTGGCACTGCCCCGGTGCCCGGGGGGGGGGGGGGGGGGGGTGGGGGTTAATTAACTAACTGGAACAATACAACTTTTAAAAGCAAGGCCATCCTCTGCTCTAATCGTGACGCTAAACTTATTGAACGCAAGTTTTGAGAGCTAATAGTGCCAAATGAAAGGTGTTCACAATAACATTAGCTTGTCTATAACAAATTTTGCCTCTAAAAAAGTGTCATTGTTGACGTAGGCCATACCAGTACCATGACATGTAAGCAAAATGTGTGTGCGAAGCGGAAAGTGCTGTGAACAATCCCATTTTCCGTGTGATGGAGATTTGTAGTATTGTATATAGTAATAATATACTTTTATGAAAAGAGTTGTTTAAAAAAATTGCCTCAATGGTTGTGGAACTATATGATTAAGTTAGACAAATTGCTACAAACTGCTGTGCAAAGTATATGGGGCATTGATCCGCCCGTTAAAAAGATATTTGAGAATAAGTCATAGCGCCTAGATTTTTTTGACCGCACAGTAGTAAGAGCTTTACGGCAATCGCAACGCCATTAGGTCGTATAAGTGCCGAGGATTAGTAGTAGTAGAGGTTTTACTGGAGAGTGGGGGGGGGGGGGGGGGGG
>NW_004797631.1:505809-506788 GCF_000002075.1 Aplysia californica | reverse complement strand
GGGGGGGGGGGGGGGTCGTTGGAGATTGCTCTGGTGTGGTTTGCTCCTTTTGTCCTGTCAAACATCCGAGGTCCTCATCAGCTCTCCTTCTTTCTTATGTTTTGTACTCTCTTTTAATACATCTTATCTTATGCACTTATAGAACCTCATTGTTTTGCATGTGTCATAAAACGTACTTTAAAAATTACCGATTTTAAAATATTTTGGTAAGTGTTGTACGGCACTCGCAACTGCTTTAGGTCATATTATTAAGAGCGCGCGGGACACATTAAACTTATCCAGTTGGTAGGAAATTTTGAATTTTGCCCGGGTGGCGGCCGAAGCCTATACCCTTATCGATGTTAGACAACCAAAGGATCTGTAACGTGCGCATCCTGCACACGGGCCGTCCGAAATTTTTCGCCCTTGTCCGAGAAGGCTAGGTGTAGATATTTCGTACCAGAAGATCTGGGATGTGGCTGTAAGACAGCCATAAGGAGGAGCCAAGGAGTAGCAATAGAAAGGTTGCAGAAAGAGTCTGGAGCCCAGAGGAGGGGGCAAAGGAGGTGAATGGGTGGGGGCAGAAAAAGGAGGCGAAAGCAGACGACAGAACATTGCAAGAGAGCAGGAAAGGGGGTGAAAGGAGACAATTTTAGGGAAGAAACATTTCCCATCGCTACCCGGATTCGAACCCGGGACCTTTGAATGAGAGGCGAACACCTTAACCTCTAGGCCACGAGAGCCCCCTACTAGAGAATAACATACATAGAACATACATAATGAGAGATAAGGACGATAGCAAGGTGCTTGATGTTTGAGCAGGAACAAACCACTTCGGAACCGTTTATTCATCCTTTTTTTTCCACGCACAGAACTGTAAAGGGCTATCCAAATTGTATTGTTTTGTTCTGTCAGTTTTTGTTGTTTTGTTTTCGGTGAATTCTATCATTTGTCTGGCTAAAGCCTGTGTGAGTATTTAATTTTATTTTCATATTAAATT
>NW_004797631.1:500847-502626 GCF_000002075.1 Aplysia californica | reverse complement strand
GTCACACACACACACACACACACACACACACACACACGCGCGCGCGCGCGCGCGCGCGCACGCGCACACACACACACACGAATTAACACATAAACATATTTAAAACGCCCAGAAGTATAAACAAAAGCACACACAATATTCACAAACATAGACACAGACACGCCCACAAACATGCACACAAGCCCAAAGACTCCCAGACACACGAAACAGGACTTGACACCCACCCACTCAATTTCCGCCCCCTCCATGCCCATCCTTCCTCTCAATCTCTGTCTGCCCCTCCCCCCCCCTCCCACCCCTTCCTTTGGCCTAGCATCGACCCTGGCTGGCTAATGGTAGGTTGCAGACAACAATTGCATGCCCCTCTCTCTTTACGTCCGTGTTTGTTTGTTTGTTTGTTTGAGTAAAGAGAAGCACATCGACACGATAACGGTAATTTAGTGCTGGGGAAAAGTAAGACAGACCGACAGAAATAAACAACATAGGGAAAGTGAAAAAGTAGTTGGACCTTTCAGTGGCGCCCCCCAACCGCCCGCCAAAAACGTTCTTATGGGCCTACTGTTATTCTGAGGTCTAGCCCCTCGATCTTTCTGTGTGCCTGTTCGCTGGCCGTTTTTTAATTAATTTTTTTTGGGGGGGGGGGATGGGCGTTTTGTTTTGTTTGTTTATTTTTATTGTTTATTTGTTTTTTGTGTAAAAAATAGGGTCATCATCATCATCAATGCCTTTCACCCCTGGCAGGGTATAGGCCACATACAAGCTCCTTCCATTGATCTCTGCCCTGGGCCATCCTTCCAAGCTCGTCCCAAGTGAGCTTCATCTCTCTCATGTCCCTTTCCCTTTCCAAGCATCTCTTCCATGTTTACCCTGGCCTACCCCTGCCTTGTGCTCCCTGTGGGTTCCACTGCAGTGACTGTCTTGTGATGTTTCCGCCGGGCTTTCTTAAGGTGTGTCCCATTCATCGCCACTTTCTTAGTCCTATTTCCACTTCTACATCCTTTTTTCATGTCCTTTCTCACAGCTCTTCCTTTCTTATTTATTCTTGCCGCTTAATTCTTAGGATACTCCTCATACATAGAATCTGTTGATGAAAGTCTGGACTTTATTCAGTACTGTCTTTGTTATCTTCCAAGTTTCGCAGCGTAGAGGAGCTCAGACTTGACGTTGTAGTTAAAGAGTCGAATCTTGGTGCACAGTGAGATGTTGTTTGCTTTCCAGACTTTTGATAATTGATTGAATGTTGACCTTGCCTTGGTGGTTCTTGCTTTAACATCTGCTTCCGTTAAAAAAGAGGGTGGTGGTAGGTTGGTTTTTTTTGTTGTTTGATTTTTTATTAAAAGGGGAGGGGGGGGGGAGATGAGCACTCGACCATCTCATCCTCTTCTATCCTTCTGTCTTTCTGTTAGCGCAGAGTGTGCGGCGTGAGTGGTTAGAGGGCGCCACTGGTAAGTCCTACTTCTATACTTTCCCGTCTGTTGTTTCTGTCCGACTTTTTCCCAGCACTAAATGGCCATTATTGTGTCGATGTGATTCTCTTTACTCCAACGAGAGTGTGCAGGTGGTTGGAGAGAGCCACTGGCAGTTCCCACCTCTTTTCTCTTCATCCGTTGTTTCTGTCTATATGTCTTTATTTTTCCCTGCAATGTAGAACCGTTATACGGGGTGCCCACTACGGATGGGATTGGCCGATCGGGGCGATCGCCCAACTCGATCACCTAAAAAACAAACGTGTTTATTTTCAGTTTCAGGCGATTGAGTCGGGCGATCGGCCCGATCCAG
>NW_004797631.1:495098-496213 GCF_000002075.1 Aplysia californica | reverse complement strand
CCCAGGGCACTGCTGCTGACTGAAGTGTCTTTGTGCCATTCTCAAAGTGGGGATATTGACATGTTCTTATGCACAGTAGAATTGTAAATGGGCTGATTTATCAGTGTCCTGCTCATACTGTGACGGAACAACATAGGGGGTACGGCTGCTTTTTCGTTCCTCATTCTTACTATCGTCATTCCCCCTCTACTTCGTTTGTATGTTTGTCACTCTCTTGTGAACTGCTATTTCCGGGGTGCCTTGATAGTCGAAGCAGACTTCGTGCTGATCCGATCCGCACGCTTTGCATATTGTCTGTCAAAATGATTTTTTTGAGAAATACTGAAAGTTTCAAAGAGATCTTCGCACTAGAAGTATTCTAAAGAGAGGTGAGCATTGTAAGCCTGATTCCTCGTTTGGACTTCTCTTTTGACGTCCAGCCCTTGGTGCTCATATGACCGTTTGCAGTTGCGAGCACCGTAAAACCTTACCGAAACAAACAAATTTAGGCTGTAATTTGCCTAAAATAACTGTGAATACCGTAACAATCGTTGAAGAGTCGAAAATAATTGAGACCACAGTCCATTCATTCATTACCCTAAAAACCCTAAAAACCACATCATGATACTCGAATGACTCTGCTTCTCTTCGAATAACTGCAAATAGCAAATAAAAATCGTGAATATTTGAATAGTAGAATCGAATATTATGTACGGGTCAACTGACTGCCCTCTACCACCACCGCCACCGCCACCTCTCTTCACAGGTGGCTGAGTGTGTGACCGTTAGTTTGTCCGGAATCCGGACCACTGTTGTTGTGGTCAAACTGTGCTGGATGTATGTGTATGTGTCATGATGTACTGTCCTATCGTGGTCATGTTGCAGATTGGATAATCATTGTGTGGAATCGTTCGAAGGATCAGCAGCTGTCTATGGTAGAAGTTTGGCAGTAGTTGATGTTGGTGAGTAGACTGTTGAAATCGTGTTTGTTATGGTGTGTTATTTATTGTTATGTTCTGTTTGTTTTCCTTGTATTTCCTTATCTTTGCGCGCACTTCATTGTAAAATGAGGAAAATCATGTTTCTTTCTTTCTTTCTTTCTTTCTTTCTTTCTTTCTTTCTTTCTTTCTTTCTTT
>NW_004797631.1:491240-492419 GCF_000002075.1 Aplysia californica | reverse complement strand
CCTCTCCCTCCCTCCCTCTCATCTCTCCCCCTCCTCCCCCACCTCTTCCCCTCCCTCAGTAGGTCATCTCAGTTCGAGTCAACCCGCAGCCCATGAGTCACCGCACAAGGTGGAGCTGTCTTATCACACTACAGGGGTCAACACCGGGGTCAGATGACCGCCTCCCTCCACAGACACACGCATACACTCAGACACACTCATGCACACACAAACACACAACACACACACACACACACACACACTCATGCACAGACACAGATACACACAGACACACACACGCACACACACACACACACACACACACACACACACACACAAACACATACACACTCTTTCACACACACACATGCACAGACAGAGATAGACACACTCACGCTCGTACTCACACACGTTCACTTACAACTTGCACTTACACAGCGCACTTACACAGACACACACACTCATGCTACTCATTCACACACATACGCGCACATAGACATTATGAAATCCCTTCAAACTACCTTCTAAGTAAAAACGTCAGTTTCCTGACGGGTTTCGAACCCATGACCTTTGGTTTGCGAGGACAACATCCTAATCATTCAACCACAGATGCTACCCCCCCCCCTAAATTAAATCCCTCAAAAGGGAAAAGCATGTTACTGACTGAAGAGTATTTAGGCCATTCTCGAACGGGGGACATTAACATGTTCTTACGGACAGTCGATTTGTAAATGAACTGATTCATCAATGCCATGCTCATGACTGTACCTGAACTGCAACAGGGAACTGCTGCTTTTTCTTTCCTAATCCTTACTATCGTTATTTTCCTCTTCTACTTCTTTTGCGTCACACTCTTGTGACCCCCTATTTCCGGGGTGCCTTGATAGTCGAAGCAGACTTGGTGCTGTTGAAGCTAGAGAGGTGAACAGAGCAAGTCTGATTCCCTGTAAGGACCTTTCTGTTGACATCCACCCCTTGGCGCTCATATGACCTTATGCAGTTGCGAGCACCGTAAAACCGTACTAGAATAAAACAAAGACGCCACAAAGTATCGTGTGACTTTCCTCCTTTGCAAACTAATGAGTCTCCATTTGGTCTATATAGGACATGATGACCCCTGCTGTACTTCTCCTTTTTTCTCTAAAACTGTTTCTCTCTCACTCTCTTTCTCTCTTCCCCGTCTCTCTCCCTATCTGTGTA
>NW_004797631.1:486285-487504 GCF_000002075.1 Aplysia californica | reverse complement strand
TATATATATAATAAACTGGAAGAGTGAATGGGTCATTCAGGTGGAATGTGTGAGCATCATGCCTGGGACATTGCTCACACTGAGTGACACTGCGTTTGACCACGAGTGTGTGCAAAACCTTCATCACGTGTCGGAGCTATTGACCGCGGGGTTAGCGGGTGCTCCGGTCTTTGCTCGTGGGTTTAAAAGTTGGATGGCCGACGGAATATATAATATTAGAGAAGCTCGTTAATGAAGGCCACTTCATACTATATTGTTCACTTTCGTCTGACGGCGATTAAACCAAGGTAAGGTGCAATTGCTCTGTTTAATCTTCTCCGATCTTTGCATGTGTGTCTAAAAGTTGGATGGCCAACAGAACCTCAAAGCCCATTCTTAAAAGTTGCTGCAAACTAGGGTTGGTACATTTTCTTTGAAATCAGCCCTGAATGGGGGATAAAGAATTAAAGGAGATTAACAGCAAACGCCTAAAACATTTAAAAAGTTGACCTATTTTCGCCAATACCACACTTTAAAGCACACGTTAGAAACACGGTCCTACAGACGTGATGAGTTCTTTTCGAGACTCACTTGTAGACGTCTTGACAGTCGATGGCTGAGATGTGCAAGCTTACCCTGGATCGTGTGTATGTGTGTGTGTGTGCATGTGTTTGTGTGTGTGTGTGTGTGTGTGTGTGTGTGTGTGAATGAAAGATGAGCAATTTGCAGGATATATTACTGTTAATAATTATTTATTTCAGTGATCCTGTGCATGCTCCGAAAGGCCTGAATAAACATTTTAATTATTGAAAAAAGACATGCTTTTTTTTTTACGAAAATTATTTTTCTGCTCTCTGACTTACGTACCATTGCAACGTTCTATGCGCACTGGTAAATTAATAAGTGAGCTAGATTTTTTTTTAAGCACAGAGGAAAGTGAAAAAGCAATAGTAGAGGTGGCGGGGGTGTGGTTCTTGAAAGGAAAAAAAAGACAGCTCGCTGAGTGTCCACTTGAAACTATATGATCTTGCCAGAAGGCCCTGTTTAGCAGGAGAAACGTGACAGATACGTCGTTTTTGAGTCTGTATGTGTGAGTAAAGTGACGTGGGCTGCATCTGCGTGCTTGTCGCCAGTCGCGCCTGAGAGCTGCGATAAGGGAAAGGAGTCACTTAGTGTATGAAGCGCTTGCTGAGGGGGGCCCCCTCTTCTACACCCTCCCCCCTCTTCCCTCATTTCATCA
>NW_004797631.1:483725-484826 GCF_000002075.1 Aplysia californica | reverse complement strand
CCCCCCATACGCACACACGCTAACCAGCACACTGGCGTGCACACAATCGCCCACCATGTGTGATTAGCTGGCTAACGGACAAGCCAAGGGCATCCGGCCTCCTCCTATTCCAGGTGTGCTTTGTTGACATTCCACTCGGTTATCTCCCTACAACCATCGCACCAACTCTGACCCAAAACATTCTCTATTGATCGGCCTTTGTCGGAAAAAAAGAGGGGAAAAAAGAAGAAATACAGTACACGAAAAGAAAAAAAACAGCAACAAAAAAGGAGAAGAAATGCTGTACCCAAAAATAAAAATAATTTAAAAAACTGCAACAAAAAGGAGAAGAAATGCAGTAGACAAAAAGAAAAAACTGCAACAAAAAGGAGAAGAAATGCCGTAGACAAAAAGAAAAAACAGCAACAAAAAGGAGGAGAAATAAGGCACATAAAAAGAAAAGACAACAAAAAAGAAGAAGTAATACAGTACACCAAAAGAATAAGGAAAGAAAAATACAGGGGCCTTGAATCAGCCACTTAATATTATGCTGTGGTTTTGTAAAGTGACATTTTAATAAGTTATGATATGAATTTTACAGTACTTGCAACACAATTAGGTCAAATAAGTTCCGAAGTTAATAGAGAGTAACAGGCAAAGAAAATGAGGAGGAGGAGGAGGAGGAGAGATAAGGACAGCAGATGTTTGTTGATGGCCTGATGTCAGAGGTAAAATTAGCTCTGAAATGGCAGCCGAAGTTTGGTGACTCCCAAAGCTTGAGTGCCACTGGAAACCTGCAAATTTATATGTATATATATATATTACATTTTCATGCATTGTTTTATGCCTTTGAGCAACATTTTTTTCCTGTAAAAATCCACATAGAAAGGCCTGAAAGGGTTCTTAAAGTTGGGCATAAAATGTTGAAAGAACCCCCCTCAAAACAAAACAAAAAACCAAACCAAAAACCAAACCAAACCAAAAGAAAAAAAAACAAACCCCGAAGAACAAGTCGTTAAAAATTGCATAACAGTCGATAAAATATCGGGTTTTTTGTGTTGGTTATTTTGACGTGCGCCTGATTTCATCACGCTGACTCTCTCTCTCTCTCTCTCTCTCTCT
>NW_004797631.1:479888-481083 GCF_000002075.1 Aplysia californica | reverse complement strand
ATATATCACAATCACAGAAACATACGCACACCAACACTCAGACATATGGTAAAAATAGTGATGATAAATGCTTTAGTATAGATCTAGTGCATACCCACGCTTCTCTGTAAGACGCATAAAAACGCACACGAATACACACGAACACATTCACACACATACACACACTATACGTATACGCACACACACACATACACACATACAAACACACACAGACACACTGTCTCACACACACAGACACACACACACGCACACACACGCACACGCACCCACCCGCACCCACCCACATCTGCGCGGTTAACTGGAGGAGAAATCAGCTGAGCAGGCTGTACCCTCCCTCTCTCGTAACCACTGGCGCTTCTTTTGTGTCTGTGTGTGTGGGTGGGTGTGGGAGCGTTGGGTTAATATTATGTGTTTGTGTGTGTGTGTGTGTGTGTGTGTGTGTATGCATGTGCATATTTCTGTTTGTACGTCTCTCTGTGTGTTTATGTATGTGTGTTTTTGTTTGTGTGTGTTTGGGTAGGTGCATGTTTATTTGTGTGTATGGTATGTGCTTATGTTTATGTTTGTGAGCGTGCGTGTGTATATGTGCGTGTATGTTTGTGCGTGAGTGTATATGTATGTGTATATGTGTGTGTGTTTTATGTATGTGTGTATGTGTGTCAGTGCGTGCATGTGAGTGTGTATTTATGTTAGTGTGTGCAAGTATGTGTGTATGTGAGTGTGTATTTTTGTCTGTGTGTTTATGTATTATGTGTATGTGTGTATGTATGTGTCAGTGTGTGTGTCAGTGTGTGTATATAAAAATAATATGTATGTGTGTATGCGTGTGTGTGTGTGTGTGTGTGTGTGCGTGCGCGCACGTGTGTGTGTCAGTGTGTGTATGTGAGTGTATAAAATTATGTACGTGTGTCAGTGAGCCCACATCCCCCGTGCCGTGCTGTGGAGCAGTGTGTTTATGTGTTTCTTGTTTCAGAGTGCGTCTGTATATGCATGTGCGCGCGCGTTTGTGTGTGTGTGTGTGTGCATGTGTTTGTGTAGTGTGTGTGTGCATGTGAGTATGTGTGTGTGTCAGTGTGTGTGATGTACCGTAGCCCGCATCCCCGTGGAGTGGAGCAGTGTGTTTTTGTGTTTCATGTGTCAGAATGCGTCTGTATAATATGTATGTGTGCGCGCGTTTGTGTGTGTGTGTGTGTGT
>NW_004797631.1:474300-476157 GCF_000002075.1 Aplysia californica | reverse complement strand
GATAGTACTTCTGTTACAATTACGATAGAGCTTAGAGCTACAATCGTTTGTTAATGTGTATTTCCCAGTGTGTGAGGTATATCATGTGTCTGTGTGAGAAGGAATAGTATCACGATAGATTCTATATTTAGGTTATAATGCTTACTATATCGTTTTTGAGTGTATTTCCCTGTGACGAACTAATAGTACTATGTATGTGTGAAATTAGTTTTTATCAATACTATAATCCCTATATTATATTTTTTATCGTTTGTCAGTGTAGTGCAAATGACATAGTGGTGGCGTGTGAAACTATTGTATTTCGATAGATTTGCACCGATTATGTGTGTGGGTGTATTTCCCTGTGTCAAATGACGCAAAAAAAGGATTTGTTGTAATAAACAGGTGTGTGTGAAATGATAACAATGTGGTTGATAACAATGCTATAATGTTATAACACACATATCGTTTACTGGCGTATTCCCCTGTGCATGTGTGAATTGAGTTTAGTTTTAGTTTTTAAAAAAAAACATTTTCGGCACTTGCAACACAATTAGGTCATTATAAGTGCCGTGCTAGTGTTACTGTAGGGCCTAGATTTACATGGTTTAGTTGTGAGTGTTTACTTGTCCCGTGTGGGTGGTTTGCGGGTGATCAGGGGTGGTTTGCTCTTTTTTTCTCTTTCTATCTCCGTCCTTATCGCTCCTCCTGCTTTTTTGTGTCAGTTACTTTCTCTTGTAACACCTCTAATTGTCGGCATTTATCTGACCTCCTTATGTTGCAGATGCCGTTAAACTCATACCAAACCAAAACTGTTCACGCGCGCTGTGTGGGAGTGGGGGGGACCTATTTATAATACTTGTTTCGGTTTCAGTTTTGTTCCAATTTTACGGTGCTCTCAACTGCGTTTAATATTATAAAAGCATTCAAGGTCAAGATATGATATGAGCGCGCTGACCTGATTTGTGTTGCAAGTGCCGTAAAACGTAAACTAAAACTAAAAACTAAACTAAATTTGCTGCGGCAGATAGATCTAGTAGCGGGTCTAGTACACGAGTCCACTTTCTCGTTCCCACAAGGTAGCTTACTGTTATAATGTATGCAGCATTTGTTGCGGCACACTCTCTTTTTCCCCACTTTCCCTCCACTTCTGACGGTAATTTGCCACTTTTATGACCCAATAATTATGTTGCAAATGCCGGAAAACTAAAACTATAAAACTAAAAACTAAGCTAAACTTCCCGCTAAACTTCCCGGCTCATAGGAAAGAAGTCTTGTAATGTCCATGAGTACAAATGTAATGCAGCGTACTGTATGTATCATATTGCCACAGGCACTCGCTTTGTTAGTCCTACTTTCCCTCAACTCCTGACCGTAATTTGTCACTTATATGAACCTAATTTTGTTGCAAATGCTGTAAAACTAACCTATAAAAAACTAAAAAAACTAAGCTAAACTTCCTGTCTCGCAGGAAAGTATGTCCTGAAGGCCTCTAATTTACTGTCTCGTTCCCACAAGTGCAATACAGCGTTCTGTATGTATGTGGATGCAACAGGCACTCGCTTTGTTCTCACTTTCCCTCCATTTCTTACCGTAATTTGGCACTTTTTTAATGAACCGAATTGGGAAGGACTTCCGTAACGAGCGACCATTCCAACAAACACAATAAAGAAGAGGACTTCCGTAACGAGCGGCCATTCCAACAAACACAATAAAGAAGAGGACTAACCCTTACCCACATCCAAACCCTACCCCCAGCCCTCTATTTTACTCTGTTTCATAGTTGTCGCTCGTTACGGAGCCCCTCCCAAAAGAAGAAGGGAAGATGAGGATGATGGATGTGATAGGAAAGAAGAAGCAAACCACACCAGAGCACCC
>NW_004797631.1:472938-474196 GCF_000002075.1 Aplysia californica | reverse complement strand
AAAAACACATGCAGGTATAAATTTTAAAAAAATATTTTTAAATTGACTCAAAGTCGACTCTTATCATGACTTGATTGTGCTGCAAATACCGTTAAACTCCTGGTAAAACTAAAGTGACCCTTGGCGGTATATTTGTGACCTACTTTGCACCACTGACATTTTGGGTTTTTTTTTTTTTTTCTTCTTTCAGTTTGGTAAAAATTTCACGGCATTCACAACTGTAGGTTATTTATAGTGAGCGCGCTTGATACAAGTTATTTGTTTTCATGTTAGTTCACAGCATGTTTTGGGTTTACTTTATAAGTTAAAATAGCTGAAGTATCTAAACGTACACGCAGTAAAAATTCAGTTTTAAGAACAATAGTTTACGCTTTCAAATTAAAGAAACACTGTCTACATTTTGGAGTAAAGCCCACATTTTGGTCTGTCGTGAGATTTCAGATTTCTACTGACTGGGCTCTCCGCTACTGTTGTCGTAAATGGTAAAGCTACAACTACGTATTGATTATACTAATATCATCCCATAGACACCCCCTCCCCCCAATTTCTCCTCCTCCAGCTACTATTATTAAGTTACTAGTAGTGTTGGGCGGCTAGGTTCGCGATTATTGAAAGCTAGGAATCGTAGGAATCGACTCGGAACTCAATTACTTACTTTCTAATGATATAATTTCTTCCGGTGGTTACCTGTTTGGCTCAAAACATCTTCAAGATTTGGGATGACCTTGATTTCGGAAGATTACAAACCAACTACTTTTATTTTTCAAAAATAAACTCTTAAAAAAAAAAGATTTTAGTGATTGAAGTAGCTGATAACTGTTGGTTTACGTATAAAGGAGTCGGAACTTTTCTTCTGCATTAATCGTGGGAATCGGTTCCAGAATGGATTCTTCGCCAAGCTCTAGTTACTAGCCTACTATTCTTAGACTACCTCTACATGCTGCAACTGATGATGCTGCTTCTGTTGCTACTACTACTATTATTTTTGCCTTTGTTCAGGACTGCCTTTCTCTTTCTTTTCTACCCCCCCTCTCTCTGTGTCTCACGATCTCTCTTTTTTTCCCCTCTCTCTCTGGTTCTTTCTCTCCACCTACTCTCTCTTTCTCTCTCGCTCTCTCTATCTCTATTTGTCACTTTCTCTGTCTCTTTCTCTCACACTCACACTCACTCTTGTCTTTCTTTCTCTCCTTCTCTCTGCCCCCCTCCTCTCTCTCTCCCATTCTCTCATTCGTTCTCCCCCCTTACTCCCCCCTCTCCC
>NW_004797631.1:464480-465876 GCF_000002075.1 Aplysia californica | reverse complement strand
CCTCTCTTTCTTTCTTTCTTTCTTTCTTTCTTTCTTTCTTTCTTTCTTTCTTTCTCTTTCACTCTATTTTTTTCCTTTCTTTCTCTGTCTCTCCCTCGTCTCTCTCTCTCTCTCTCTCTCTCTCTCTCTCTCTCTCTCTTTCTCTTTCTCTCTCTCTCTTTCTCTCTCTCTCTCTCTGTCTCTCTCTCTTCCTCTTCCTATCTCTCCCTCCCCCCCTCTAACCTTAATTCGTACTAAGACCTGACCATAACTTTATAATGACTACAAGCTAGGCTACCAAATAAATCCTCGACTACTGCTAACATATAAGGTGCACACCATTGTACTCATCGTTTTGATAGGTTTGGGTAAAGAAAAAACGTGGGTGGTTGGCGGGAGCTCTGGTGTGGTTTGCTTCTTTCCTATCAAACATGTATCGTCATTATCTCCTCTCTTTCTTTTTTATCTTTGTTCCTCCCTTTTAACACCTCTAATTTTCGGCACCAATTTGACCTTACTGTGTGTGTTGCAAGTGCCGTAAAACACTTACTGAAACAAGAGAAAAAAATAACAAACAAACAAACAAAACAAAAACAGAAAATCTTCGAATTTGCAGAGGATTTTCTGTTTTATCACTGTCCCTTTCCTGTGCATATGACGTTATCTGATTAGTGAACCGAGGTAAGGTTAAGTCGATTTCTAGGACACGCATTTGAGCACTTTAAGATGATAAGCTATTTGTACTGCAAGTGTCGTGAAATTTTTATTTTTACTCAAACTCAGAACATGTCTAGGTGTATACAGGCCCTGAAACTGTCGTGAATTTTTCTTGTTAATCAAGTCATTGTGGTAGGTGGAGGAGATTGAAAAGATGGAGATACGGAGATTTGAAAAGAGATAGAGAGAGAGAGGGAGAGAGAGAGGGAGAGGGAGGGAGGGAGAGAGAGAGAGTAAAAGAGAGAGAGATTGAGAGAGAGAGAGAGAGAGAGAGAGAGAGAGAGGCAGGCAGACAGACGGACAGACAGTCTGAGAGGTGGGTGGGGTGGATATTTGAAATAGAGAGAGGACACACACAGAAATAGAGAGAGAGAGAGAGAGAGAGAGAGAGAGAGAGAGAGAGAGAGAGAGAGATGAGATCATGATACAATTTTGTACCGTAAGTGTACGTGGGAAGAGGTTTTTTTTACGAGGCTGCGATAAGGCTGCCAGGAGAGGCGGATGTTTTGGCGGGCTCTCCCTCCTCACTCCCTACTACTGGCCTCTGTCGTCTCTGGTGGGGGCAGATGCTGGGTTTCTTTTCATATCCAGGGGGGAGGGGAGAGAGGAGGGAGGGAGAGGGAGGGAGGGAGGGAGAGAGAGGGGATGGACAAAGGAGGGGAGAGAGGGGAGGAACTGGGAGGGAGAGGGAGGGAGGGAG
>NW_004797631.1:458586-462046 GCF_000002075.1 Aplysia californica | reverse complement strand
TGTGTGTGTGTGTTTTGTGTGTGTGTTTTGTGTGTCTGTGTGTGTGTTTGTGTGTGTGTTTGTGTGTGTGTGTATGTGTGTGCTTGTATGTATGAGTATGTGCGCGAGTTCTGTGTGTGTGTGTGTGTGTGTGTGTGCACGCGCGCGCGCGCGCATGCGTGTTTTAAGTGGTGTTGATAAGATTTGTCAGCTGGGTGTACTTGAATGTGTAGTTTGCCGAGGGAAAAAATGAAACTCAGGTAGAGAGAGAGAGAGAGAGAGAGAGAGAGAGAGAGAGAGAGAGAGAGAGAAAGAGAAAGAGAAAGAGAGAGATATGTGGCAATGTGCTTCACGTTGCTCCTATAGAACCAAAGCCCGTTATGACGTGACCCCGCGCCTCTTCCCAACCTTTAGACCGTGTCACATCTTTGGCCGGCCCTCAGATAGCTACCCCCTACCCTCCTACCCATGACCTTTTCCTCGCTTTCTGCTACTTGAATATACTCTGCGGCGACCAAGGTCAAGGACGAATATCTTGAAATGAAACATTTACGACCAGTTGACCCCTCGCAAGCCTTAACTCTTCGCACATATAGATCTGAATCTAGTCATATTATAATTATGGTATAGAGACCTTTTTGTATTATATGGCAGGCTCCTTTTTTTAACGTAACACATTTTGTAATACAGTTTTAGAGTATTGCCAACTTCCCTATAACTCAGCCCCTATTTAAACTATTTGCGAGGGTAGTTTGAGGGCACCACTGGTAGGTCCTACTTCTTTACTTTCACTCTGCTGTTCATGTCTTTGGGGGGGTTTTTTGGTGCCCCTAGCACCTATAATGACCATAATTGTGTCGATGTCTTTCTCCTTACTTAAACTAAACTAGTCGCATAAAATAAACCACAAAATGTCTCCGCGGATGGTGGTCTGGCGTGGTTTGCTCCTTCTCGCCTATCAAACGCCTATCATCCAGTTTTCTCTCCTCTTCTTTTTTGTGTGTTTTACTCTCTTGTAACACTATTTCTTATCTGTGGGTGGTTGGCGAGTGCTCTGGTGTCGTTTGCTGCTTCTTTCCTGTCAAACATCTATTGTCTTGATCTCTCCTCCTCCTTTTCTGTGCTTGTTACTCTCTTGTAACAACTCTAATCCTCGGCACTTTTATTACCTTGTGTTGCAAGTGCCGTAAAACTCTTACTAAAACTAAAACTACTTCTTACCCTCGGCACTTATGTGGCCTGACTGTGTCGCAGGTGGCGTAGAACGCTTGACTTACAAGAACTAAACTAACATCAAACTGAGAAAAAATGAATTAATCTTGCTGATGGTTGTCGGGTGCTCTGGTGTGGTTTGCTCCTTCTTTCTTATTCTTATCAAACATGCGTCGTCCTCCTCCTCCTTTTCTGTGTTATGACGTTATTGTTTTGCAAGTGCCGTAGAACGCTTGGTATACTACAACTAAACTTACACCAAACTGGGAAGAAATGAACGATGCTTGCCATAGACACACATAGTTTCGTTTCTAGACAAGAATGATTTCCCGGGCTTTTGTAGAGTTTTGTTACGACTGTCACCAGCAGAGCGGTGCTGTGCGCCTACAAACTGGCTCGCTCTACTGTAAGAGTTAATGATGTCCCCCGTGAACGTCGCGGTCAACAAATTTGACATTTTAACTCTCTGTTGACGTTCAGAGTGGGTGTTTGCTCCTTCTTTCCTACCTATCAAACCTCTATCGCCTCTTTTTTGTGTTTGTTAAGACTGTACTCTCTTTTAACACTTCTAATCTTCGGCACTTATGTTATGACCTGATAGTGTTGCGAGTGCCGTTAAACTCTTATTTGGCGCTCATATGACCTTATGCTGTTGCGAGTGCCGTAAAACCCCTACTAGATATATAATAAACTCTTATTAAAACAAAATCAGCACGTAACGGGTTGTGCATGTTGTGCATTTTCGTTTCAATTGATGAACATGGAATTGAAAAGTCTGTTTAAATGACGAGATTATTCTTCTCTTTAAAATTAAAAGTACCCAAAAAAATTTTTTTTATGGTGTATCTTCAATCATTTGTCTTAAAACAAGTTTATCGGAATTTGCAACACAGTAAGATCATATTATATCTAAGTGCCGAAGATTGTATTTGTGTGGAGAGATTTGAAAGGACTATCGATATTTGAAAGGCAAGAAGGAGCACACCGCACCAGAGCTCCCACCAACCACCCACATCTTTAATTAAGCGTTGTGTACCAGAGCCCGCCTCTCTAATAGTTAGTGGGTGGTTGGCGGGTGCTCTGGTGTGGTTTGCTCCTTTTTTCCTATTAGAAAATCTATCGCCTCTATCTCCCCCCCCCCCTTCTTTTTGTGTTTGTTACTTTCTTGTAACACCTATAATCTTTGGAACATATGTGACCTTATTGTGTTGCAAGTGCCGTAAACTCTTACTAAAACTTTAAGAGTTAATGTGTTGTCCACCGCCGTGACAGTTACTACGGTCAGCCAATTTGACGTCGTTCAGATCAGCTGACTGGAGTGCTGGCCTTGACCTTGCTTACATACACTGACTTTTGACCTGGGTATAGGAATGTGAGTGGATGGTCGGCGGGTGCTCTGGTGTGCTTTGCTCCTTCTTTTTTATAAAAAAAATCTATTGTCTCTATCCCCCCTGCTTTTTTTCTTTTTTTCTTTTTTTGTTTTGT
This sequence comes from Aplysia californica, assembly GCF_000002075.1. Lineage (NCBI taxonomy): Eukaryota > Metazoa > Mollusca > Gastropoda > Aplysiida > Aplysiidae > Aplysia > Aplysia californica. Next base: position 459,370 of record NW_004797631.1, on the reverse strand, counting down.
TACACTCTTGTAACACCTCTAGCCTTCGGCACTAAAATGACCTTATTGTGAAGTCTGATTCCCTGTAAGGACTTCTCCGTGGACATCCACCACTTGGCGCTCATATGACCTTATGCAGTTGCGAGCGCCGTAAATCCTCTACTAAAACAACAAACAAGCTCCCTCTGTGGCTTATGTCTGAATTTCTGTCTTACTCTTTCGTAGCACAAAATGACTCTGGGGTGGTTTGCTCCTTATTTCAGGCTATCTCTCATCTGACGTCCTTTAATCGCTCCTCCTCCTTTCTTTGTATGTAACTCAAGTAATACCTCAAATCTTCGGCATTAATACTTATAAATATGACCTCTTTGTGTTGCAAGTCATATTTAAAAAAAAACTCTTACGACAACTAAACTGCTCTATTTCCCAGCCCAGCATGACTGTTATTATGTTGATTTGCTGTCTCTAGCTAAAAAAAAAAAGAAACAACAACAACAACCAAACAAACGAACGAACAAACAGACGAGCAAACAAACCTTTTCCTGGCGCTCTCAAAATGGCCGTCGTTGTGTCGACATGCTGTCGTAGACCCCTAACAAACAAAGGAGTCCAGGAACGAGTCCTCTTCTGCCCCCGCCGCCCCCGCCCCCGCTGCCTGTTTGTGGCGACGACCCACGTGACCCTGATGGACGGCCGACTGAGTGCGTTGAGGTGAAGGTCAAAGGTGGAACGTTGACGGTGGTTACATGTACTCTAACTGAACATTGTACTATTGTTTCGTAAGCTATGGAGAATGGGGTGGGGG
>NW_004797631.1:455866-458460 GCF_000002075.1 Aplysia californica | reverse complement strand
GTGTGTGTTGTGTGTGTGTGTGTGTGTGTGTGTGTGTGTGTGTGTTTGTGTATGTGTGTGTTTAAGGGGGTGGTAAGAGAAAATGATGTCTAAGTGTGTGTGTGTTTATGGGGGGGAAAGCATTGGGGAGGGGGTGGGGGGTGAAATGAGAAGCGATTTCGGACAGCTTTCGGCTTGTAACGTTGTGGGTATTATGCACCAAGAGAGTTTTTGGTACCCGAGGGTTTAAGGGCGTTTTTTGAGGGTTTTCTTTTTGGCTTGTTTTAACTTCAAACTTTCTCACCCCCCCCCCCTAACCCTGTTTTGACTCAACCCACTGTAACAAGCAGCAGAAATCAAAAGCTGAAACTCCATAACTTGAAGAGAAACTCTAATGCAGCCGAAATTGTTCAAGATGGCCAGTCACTGTCGATGAGAAAATGATTTGATTGTCATGAAATAATTTGAATTTAAAAAAAGAAGCCCAACCCCAACAGAACCGCAAAGCAGGCAGAAAGTAGAGAATGATCGTATGTACAGGTGATTGTCTTGGACAGGTGGTCGCTAGAGCAGGTTGGACTGTAAAGTCTGCAGAGGTCGGAATCGATGCTGTGATCAGTGCGTCAGTCTGTCACTGAGCCGCCCATGCAACAACACAATCATGTCTACCACTTCCGTGTCACGCCAGAGAGCATAATTGGCAGGTTTTGCTTGAAACCGAAAACAAAAACAAAATTATTTTCTTGAAACAAAAATGTCGGTGTCAACGTTCTGACTGGCTTGTCTGTCAATGGCTGGTGTCAAGGACACTCTATGACAGGTCACGTGACTCTACATTTATGCTCGACCTTTCACTTTCAACAGAGAGAGAGAGAAAAAAAACAACCCCTTTCTCTCCGCTCGACGCGTTCAACGAACTATCTTCCTCCATTCATCACCGGTTACAATTTTGATTATACGTTGGGAAATAAAACCTCTGTGACGCTGGCATTTCTTTAGTTTTTCTGTTGTTGGCGTGTCGTTTGTTTTCCTTTTTGATATAATAGTTTTTAAAAAACGCACACAAAACCCCCCCAACAATTTCGAAGTGTCTTCCGCCATTCATTACCGGTTGCAATATTGATATAATACTCGAGGAAAAGAAAACAACAGACAGACTCTGTGACGCTCATATTTCTTTTGTTTTTCTGCTGTTGGTGCTTCATTCTTATCCTTTTTCCTTTTTCCACACCAAAAACTCCAACAAGAAGCAAACTTCGCGAACTGTCTTCCTCCATTCATCGCGTGTCATATTATAAGATCGTCGTCTATGATGTAGCTGTTAGGCGCTTTGCTGTCGAAGACAGAAGACCCGAGTTCGATTCCCGAGTGGGGAAAATTGGTGTGGAGTATCTTGGCCTTTCTGCCGGGAAGAAAAAAATATGCTAACAAACAAACAAACAAACAAACATTAAGGTGTCTGTCTACTTGTTTAGGCGCCCGGCTGGAGGGCTCCACTTGAAGGTCTTCTTTCTTTTCTGTCTATCTTACTCATCCCCCTGCACTGAAGGGCAGTTATCGTGTCCATGAACATACACACAGTATGTCTTTCTCTTTATTCAAACGCCATCTACGGTACCTTAAAACCTACAGTGAATAATTTAACGTCCTTGTCTTTCTGTGTACTCGAACGCCAACTGTGGGTGGTTGGCGGGTACTCTGGTGTGGTTTGCTCCTTCTTTCCTATCAAATATCTATCGCCCTGATCTCTCCTCCTTCTTTTTAATATTTGTTACTTTGTTACTCTCTTGTTAACACCTCTAATCTTCGGCATTTATTTGACCTTATTGTATTGCATGTGCCGTAAAACTCGTACTCTTACTAAAACTAAACTTGACGCCAACTACAATACTGTAAGACTTGTAAATTACTTAACGCCATTGTCTATTAAAAGATCAACGCCAGTTTTCACATTCCAGCCTCGTCTCGGTTTGCGTCTCTATTTAAATCGGTGAATCAGCTAACACTACATGTATTGGCTTTTGGACGTGTTCGGCATATATTTCCGCAAGGTACAGTAACCCAGGAAACAGCGATCCTTGGATAATGTTAATGTGTAGTCTGTTAACAGCGCTAATAAGTGCATCGTACATTCTATGACGCTGTCTTGTAAGTCGCCGCCATCATCAGCAACAACAACAGCATCGGCAGTAGCAGCAGCAGCAGCAGCAGCAGAAACAGCAACAACAACAACAAACAACAACAACGTTCAGACAACAATGTGCACATTAAAAACGCTCGTGAATGTATCTTAGATTCTACAACGTTGTCCTGTAAGTTACCACCACCACCACCACCACCACCACCAACAACAACAACAACTACAATAACAACAATAACAGCAACAACAACAACAATAACAATAACAACAACAACAATAACAACACCACCACCACCAACAACAACAACTGCAATAGCAATAACAATAACCACAAGATTCTACGACATTGTCCTGTAAGTCACCACCACCACCACCACCAACAACAACAACAATAATAACAACAAGAACATCAGCAACAACAACAACAACAACAACAGCAGCAACAATGACGCAAACCGGATGTCTACAAATACCC
>NW_004797631.1:452611-453893 GCF_000002075.1 Aplysia californica | reverse complement strand
ACACACACACACACTCGGAGTGGGAGTGACAGAAGAGACAGTGAAGTGCCCCTTGCCTCTCCCCCCAAACGTCACAAGGAGGGGCGGCCACAACTGCTCTATCTAGTGGGTGGTTAGAGGGTGTTACTCTCAGTTCTTGTTTCTTGTTGGGTTTTTTTCCACTGTCGGTGAGCGGGTGCTGTGGTGTGGTTTGCTCCTTCTTTTATATCAAACGTCTATCCTCCTTGTTATCTGTCATCCTTTTTCTTTGTTTTTGCTGCTCTGTTACTTGTAACACCTCTAATCTTCTGCACTTATATGAGTATATAACCTTTTTATAATACGAGTGCTGTAAACCGCTTACCGGTTATCATTATTTTTTGTCGTTGTTAAATGTAGAACATAACGCTGTCCACTTCTGCATAATCTGCTTCCCTGTTCCTCTTCCCTAACCTGTTGTAGAAGGAGAGCGACCGAACATTTTTCTTCTCTAAAATTGTCTCCTTTCACCTCCTTTCCTGCTCTCTAACCTAACAATGTTCTATCGTCTGCATTAGTCTCCACTTTCTGCCCCCACCCCCTCACCTCATTTGCCCCCTTCTCTGGGCTCCTGACTCTTTCTGAAGCCTGTCTACTGCTTCTCCTTGGCTCCTTCTTACTGCTGTAGCCACCCCTGATCTTCTTGTAGGAAACATCTATACCTAGCCTTCTCGGACAAGGGCGAAAAATCTCGGAGGTACCGTGTGCAAGGTGCGCACGTTAAAGATCCTTTGGTGGTCTATAATCGATAAGAGTAGGCTTGGCCGCCACCCGGGCAAATTCAAAATTTCCTACCAACTGAAAATGTTCAATGTGTCTTACGCGCTCATATGACCTTATGCAGTTGCGAGCGCCGTAAAACGCTTACCAAAAAAATGATATAGAAAGCGAAATAGTACGTATTTACTAGTATGTCGTGGGTTTCTCAATGTAGAATATTGAAAGCTAACCAACTGTCCCGAATTTCCCAGGACTGTTCCGGATTCGGCAATCAAGAATTTGATAAGCATTAACAAACTCTGCAGGGGACTCTCGTGGCCTAGAGGTTAAAGTGTTGGCCTCTCATTCAAAAGGTCCCGGGTTCGAATCCGGGTAGCGACCGAAAAGTTTTCTTCTCTAAATTTGTCTCCTTTCACCTCATTTCCTGCTCTCTAGCAATTTTCTGTCGCCTGCTTTCGTCTCCTCTTTCTGCCCCCACCCCCTCACCTCCTTTGCCCCTTCCTCTGGGCTCCTGATTCTTTCTGCAGCCTTTCTACTGCTACTC
>NW_004797631.1:442364-450162 GCF_000002075.1 Aplysia californica | reverse complement strand
AGAGAGAGAGAGAGAGAGAGAGAGAGAGAGACAAACTGAACGACACAGAGAAACTGAGAGACACCCGGAGAGACAGAGAGAGAGGGGGCACCAGTACCAGAAGCTGGGGAATTACCCTTCGCTCTCTGTCACTTGCGTTCTGTTTGCGCTCTGACATCCTCCTCCTCCTCCTCCTCCGCCTCCCCCTCTTCGTCTCGATCTACAAAAGTCGAGATTTTGGATCACCGGGAGAGAGTGAGAGATCGAGAGAAGTAGATAGAAGGGAGACTCATTCGCTCACCCATTCGCCTGCTCCTCACAAAAGACGAGCGACAGGGAAAATCTGGACCACAGACCTCAGACCAGCTACTGCGTCCAGCGAGTGGAAAACTGTTGAGGAAACGAAATATATCGGGCATCTGGAGTGAGTCCAAGCCTGTCAACGTTTTCAAGAATCAACAACCTCTTCGCTTGCTTCTGTTGTGTAATCTTGGATAGTTTGTTTACATAAGAACTGCTGAGGCCACTAACAAGTGTTGGTTTTTGTTGTTTTTTCTTTTTTTCCTTATCGCCAACACCCAGTACGTTTCCGGAGCCAGCTACCAGGCTATTTTTAAAAAAATAAAAAATTAAGCATCCGTGTCTGAAGTAATGAGATATAACACTTGTGTTGTTCATTGAGAATGAACTGAGACAACGAGCTGACGTGTAGGACTTAATCACAGGTCAGAACGCGCCGAGGCGTTGGGCTGCCAGAGATTACCGAACTTTGACCTCCTCCTCCTTGCTCTTCATTGACAAGTCGGTGGGGGAGTGAGTGCCTCCCTCCAGCCGCCTCTCTGTGTGTGCCTCGAGTAGGAGCTAGTTCGCAAAGGTGACACAGTGGAGTAGGACTAGTTTACTGCTTATCCTCAGTGCCGGAACAGCATTGGTGGTTTGTTTTGTTGGGTTTTTTTGTGTGGATTAAGACACATTTTTGTGTGTATTTACGAGTGTAGGAGTGTTTTATCTGGAGTGCCGGCCGGCTGAGAAGTCAGAGTGTGGGAGATGTTGAGTGGGTGGGGACGCATCTGGCGTTGGTGCTGTGTGTTCTGACGAGCAGAGACTGCTGGAGGTTAGCTCCGGGTGAGGGTCAAGTGACCGGGGATAGTTCCCCGTAGCTGTACATCACTGCTCTCAGTAAACTCAGTCGTGGCTGGTCCTACTTCTCCTGGTGGAGCAGCTGACGTCATCACAGGAGTCTGCACTGTCCACGTGACCTTCTAACGGGATAGCTGACGTCACAGAAGTCTGCAAGGACCAGGTGACTGACCAGTCGGATTGACCAGTCGTGTTCATGAGAGACGTAGGTCAGCCTCAGCTCTCTGGCCTGGTCGCGACGCACGAAGGGCTGCAGAGAGCCGTGCACACCACCTTCCCGCCGCCCCTACCACCGCTCACACCGCCCATACCACTCACACTCTGCATCTCTGGAGAACCCGCGAGCTGTGAGAAAGTTAGGGATAGCAACAGCAGCAGTAAGATCTGCACGCCGACTTCTCAGAAATGGTCTGTGGAAAGTGTCAATGTTTTAAGAAATATCCGTGTATCCGAGTCGTCTCGCGCTCACTACTTCGACGTTAGCTGTGTAGACAGTTCTTTGATTTTGACGTGCGCAGAGTCCAGCAGTTCGGACTCGTCACTTCTTAGCTTTGAAAGCGAGAGGATCGACTCAAAGGACACAGTAGTAGCTGTTGACTTAGATAAGACCAAGCCGTGCACGAGTGAGCACTCAGGGAGTAACGACAGACGTAGCGCCACTGTGCCCGGTGCCCATACGGCTTGCATGACCCACTCGCACCGTGCGCACACGCACTCGGCCTCCTCCTCAGACTACCAGCAAGCTCAGCTCCCTGAGAAAGCGGCGGCAACACCACTCGCGGCGGGGCGGCAGGCGGTGCTGTATATGTCTGCCGCCGGCGGCCGCCTGCACGCGTCCACGCCCGACCAGGACCACGCGCCGGGTCTGCTCAAGGTGTCCGAGGAAGATGTGTCAGTGGCCTCGCAAAGCAGGTTCGTGGCTCCACCCGTGGGTCGCGCGGACAGTAGAGGGGAAGAACAACTGCCGCACCGACATCTCGCCGCTACCTCCTCGGCCATGGAGCCCCACCCCGTGTTCAAACACCCGGCCTCCGTGCAGCACAGCGCGCTCTTGTCCCACCCACACCCTTACAGCCAGTTCCCTCCAATGTCGCAGCACGGTGCTCGATCAGAGCAGACGAGCCAGGAGTTCCACGGAATGGCCCAGCCTGCCATGATCGTCCGACCCAGACACTTCTCAGGAGGAGAACTACCCACAGAAGCGCACCGCCTGCACCAGCAGCAGATGATGCAGCAGTATCACCACCAACTTCTTCAGCAGCAACAACAACAACAAAAACACCAAATTCCGTATCCGCCCACCAGCGGGTTCCCCAGAGACAGCGAGTCCGGGCTAATGGCCAAGTACCCGAGCTCCCCCTCCCTGGTGACCAGCACCACGTGGTCAGCCCAGGACACGCCCACCATCAGCCACGCCCACAGCCCGGAGCGACCTATGACCTACCGGACGTCCAGCAGCATCACGCCGGACTTCCCGAGCCCTGACCCCTCCCCAACCACCACCCCGGGCTCTTCCACCAGGGCCTCACCTCGCCCTGGGGACCGCACGGGCCGTACACACACCTCTCTCGGCTCTCTGGGCTCTCTCTCGGCCGCCATGTCCACTAGCGGTCACTCGGGCCTGCACACGGCCCTGCCGGAGATCCAAATGTCGGAGCTGCTATCCGAGGCGGAGCAGACAGCGCCTTGGATCTCCCACACACCCGACAACCTCTCCCCGACGGTCCAGATCGTGCAGAAACTGTCCCAGGCGACCGTGAGCGACCACCGCGCGCCGGAGAGCCCGATGACCACGACGGTGAGTCCCGGAGACACGTCCCCGCGCACGTCCCGTTCCATGCAGGTGTTGCAGGTGCCCACCCCCGAGCGCTCACCCTCCCTCTCCCCGTCAGTCAGCGCCAAGCACAGACAACTCTTCGTCTTCCCAGACGTCAACAACAGTGGCTCCGGTCAGACCAGTCCGTCTGTCTCCGCTGGCGGCAAGTCCGGTGGCGGGGGGCCCACTCTGGAGAGTGCTGGACTCTGTGTTTCGGTGCCCGGGTTCAAGTCCGAGCCGACGGGAGTGGTGCCCGTGGTGGCCTCTGGGATCCCGCCCAGCATCAAGTCCGACCCTCACCGCTGGCGACACGTGTCCTCCGGGAGTAGCGGTGACTCATCCACCGCCGGCGACATGGCACCGCTCCGCCCAGCGGCGCCGTCGGCGGGTCCCGGGACGTCCCAGCTAGCGCGGCAACGCTTCCTAAGCGGAGACACGGACGTGGACGACGCGCTACTCGACTCGGAGACCGGCTCCAGCGCCGTGGAGGACAGCAGTAGCAGTCGCGAGCAGAGTCCCTTCCCCGTCGTGGACGCCGGCGGGGTACAGTCGCCCAGCAGTCGCCGCGCCTCACCCTCCGCCGCGCACCGCTCGTCGCCGTCACCCTCACCGCTGGGCGCGCGAGCGTCGCCGTCTCCGTCAGGCAGGAAGAGTCTGCTGCGGCAACAAGGCATGTCCGTGGACGACGACGGCGACGCGTTTCTCTACGGCGGAGATTTCGACCGCGGTGGCGACGAGGACAAGCTCCAGCCGCCAAAATTCAAGCGGCGTCTTCACGAGCGGTATGTGTCCAGTCTGAAAGAGGAGCCGGGCCGCGGGGAGGACGCGGATGCCGGGGGCGGTGGTGGCGGGGCGCTGAGTCTCCATTCGTCCTCCTCCGAGTCGGACGTGAAGCCTGTGCTCAAGCTGGAGAAAGTGGAGGACGAGGAGGGCGGTGAGGAGAGCTCGCTACCCAAGTCCCCGCGCCGCTCCCTCGCCGACGAAAGTTACCGCGGCGACTGGCACGAGCTGAGCGCTGACGAGGGCGACGTCTTCATGGAGCCGGTCAGAACCGCCGCTTCGCGTAGCGGCAAAACTTCGCGCCAGCAACAACAGCCATTGGACCTGTCTCGGGGCACGCCGGGCCCACCCTTACCCCCCGGTCTATACCGCACGGGTTCGTTACCCGAGTCGGACACGCCCACAGGGTCACCGGGGCCCAAGTCTCACTACTCGCCGCTGTTCCGCTCCTCGCACCGGCTCAACTACTCCCCGCACGCCCTCCTCTCCCCTCAGTCTCAGTCCCCGCTCTGCTCTGTCCCCGAGGGCGGCCGGATCTTCAACTTCAACATGCCCAGCCCGTACGAGGGCGCCCACTCGGACTCGGACATCGTCTCGCCCTCTCCCATGTCCCCGCGGTTCTTCACATTCCCCTCCATCGCGCCCTCGCACTCCGCTTCACCGCTGCTCACCACGCCCATGTCGGAGGTGACGCGCCTGGCGGTGTCGCCCCGCGCCCTCTACCCCACCTCCCCCATCCAGTTCTCGCTACGCTCTAAGGCCGTGGCTCACGTCAAGTGGGAGAACTTCTCCAAGCGATCTTTCTCCGACTCGGACGTGGCCTACCAGTGCCCGGTGTGCGGCCAGGTGTTCCCCTCTAACGACAATCTGGCCAAGCACATGGCTAAACACCTGCCCACGGAAACGGTCCGCTCGGCCGACAACAACAAGATCCATTACTGCAAAGTCTGCGACCGATCCTTCTCCCGTTCCGACATGCTTACGCGGCACATGCGGCTGCACACGGGACTCAAACCCTACGAGTGCATGGACTGCGGCCAGGTGTTCAGCCGCTCCGACCACCTCAACACGCACAAGCGGACACACACGGGCGAGAAACCTTACCGCTGCCCACAGTGCCCCTACGCCGCCTGCCGCCGCGACATGATCACGCGACACATGCGGACGCACGCCAAGCGCACGCCCAAGCGAGGCCGCTACCTCTCCGTGCCTGACGACGCGGCGTCAAGCGGCGACCTGCGGAAATGTTCCGTGTCCAGCACGGAGACCTCCGAGTCTCAGGACCCGTCAGGCGGCAGAACCTGCTCCTCGCTCTCCAGCATCGACAGCCTTGACCTGGAGCTAGGTCAAGGTCACTACCTGCTCCGGGCGAACCCGGCGAGCGTGGAATCGTCGCTGCAGTCTCTGACCTCCGCTGAAGAAAGTGGAGGAGGCGTGAGACCAAAGCTGTCGACCAGCAGTCGCGACTCCGCGGAGACGGAGGATTTCCCCGCCACGTTGCTCGGTGTCCCGCCGCCCCCCGCCGCCTCCTCCTGGCTGTCCGTGGAGAGCAGCGGCGGGGACACGGCAGGAGGTCTGGAGAAGCGGCCACCGCGAGAGCCCAGCCCCCACCCTCGCGGACATTTCCTGAGCGGCGGCGTCGCCGCGCGGCAACATCCCGCTCCTCACCAGCACCACTTTCATCACCAAAAACACGAAGTCGCCTCCTCCCCCTCTTCCTCCTCCCCCTCCTCCGCGATTCCTCCCCCGCTGTCTCGCCCCGTGCCCACTTTCATGGGCAGCAGCAGCAGCAGCAGCGGCAGTGTGAGCAGCGGCAGCGTCAGCACGCACTCACCGCGACAGTCCAGCTCCAGCACCAGCTCCCAGCACAAGGACTCCCTGGACTCTTGATGAAGGGCGGGCGTTCAGTCCTGTGGACATCTCACTGACCGGCGACTGAACCCAGCCCAACCTTCTCACCCTTGGCCCATTCCCCTCACCCCTGCCCCACCCCTCTCACCCCTCTCTCCCTGCCCCACCCCTCTCACCCCTCTCTCCCTGCCCCACCTAGCCACATCCACTCACCTACCCGCTCCTGCCCGCCCCACTCACCCACCTATTCCACCTCCACCCGTGCCCTTTTTCCGGTTGGCTAGCCGCAGCCTTTTCACAATTCCTGTATGACTTCTGCACCACATCGGTGTTGGAGAGCCATGTTCCCCCCCCCCCCTTTCCAAACCCCGCCCCCCCAATTGCCCTCAAGAAGTGCTTCGGTTTATGCTCATTACACAGAACTAAAACATAGACAGATGGTGCAATGACAGCTCTGGGGATAGCTACTGCGGCAAAAACTGGACACAGAACGAATAGGCCTACAGAAACAGACAGTGCAGGGATAGCAACTGTGGCTGACAGGACACAGAACAAGTACAGAAACAGACGGTGCAGGGATAGCAACCGTGGCTAACTGGACAAAGAACTAGTACAGAGACAGGCAGTGCAGGAGTAGCAACTGCGGCAAAAACCTGGATTATACTGCAGACGCAGAGACTGTCTGACTTTCTCACTCTCTGTTCAGATTCAGAGCCGTGTGGAGATGGATGAAGGATACTACTACATTCTGTTCAACCCCCCCCCCCTCCCCCTTCCCGGTTCCCTCTCCCCGCCCGTCCTCCTACCCCGCCCCCTCCACCAACACCCCTGCCCCTCCCGCCCGCACCCCCCCCCACCCTGAAAAATACAGTCAACAACTCTTATTGCTAAGAATCACTGACTGAGCGCGCACATAGTGACAACATATTATAATTCTTGTTCTTATTCTCTTATTGTTGGATCTGTCCGTCAGTCCGCTTTCGTGAAGTCAACGTGATAAACTTGTGGGCTATTGTGACTCGGCTGTTTGTCCTCTACTACATTATATTATGATATATTGTTGTTGTTGTTTTTGTTGTTGTTGTTGTTGTTGTTGTTTTAACTGACCATAAGGCCGTGTGTGTGTGTGTGTGTGTGTGTGCGCGCGCGCGTGTGTGTGTGCATGTGCGTGCGTATGTGTGTATGCTATCTTGTTTTTCTTACAACACACCATTCTGTTGTCACTTGGTATGTTACTGTTACATCATGTGTGTAGATTATATTCCTCTTTTCTTACACACCATGAGGCGATGCTGTGGTATGAACCTGTATGTTATCTTGTTTTTCTTACACACTGTTATATGGTCACGTGGTATGTGGTATCTACATGTGTGTAGTATGCTTTCTTGTTTTCTTACACACCATTATGTGGTATATGTACACATGCATGTATGTTACCTGCCTTTGTTACGCACCCTCGCGTGGTGGTGTGTTATGTTACCTTGTTAAGTCACACACCAGCCTAATGCGGTCACGTAATGCACGAGTATGTTACTTTGTTTTGTTACACATGACGGGGTCACACACTAGCGTTTGTAGGTGGTTGGCGGGTGCTCTTGTGTGGCTTGCTTCTTCTTTCCTGTCAAACATCTACCGTCTTTGTCTCTCCTCTTTCATGTTTGTGTTTGTTACTCTCTTGTAACACCTCTAATCTTCGGCACTTATTTAACCTTATTGTGTTGCAAGTGCCGTAAAACACTTGCTAAACCTTTAACACTGGCATCTATGGTGTAGCGGGTGGGAGATGCAGAAGACCCGAGTTCGATTCCCAAGTGGGGAGAATTTTTGTCGAGTATCTTGGTCTTTCCGGTGGTGTGTTGCGTCCCTCTCAGCCGGGATTGGCCCTGACAGACAGAATCGGAAATCCATCTCCTGCATGATGTAACCATACTCTTTTTTTCTTTGGAGTATCTCCTCCAATCTGCTGCTGCATTGTTTGTATCCCTCTCACCTTCCACTCTCATTAACCCTATTCTTTTCTCCTCCTAGTCCTTGCACCTCTTTCTCCCAGTCCCTCCGCCCTTTCACTTCCTTCTACTTCCTCCGACCCCCCTCCCCAGACACACGTCCATTCATGTGTGTATGAACCTGGATTTTGGTCATCGCGCATGAACGCTCTTTTTTTTTACACCTCGGGTTCTCTCTCCCTCTCTCTTTCTCTCTCTCTCTCTCTCTCTCTCTCTCTCTCTCTCT